>NC_012873.2:17369010-17511019 GCF_000003195.3 Sorghum bicolor | reverse complement strand
GGGACGGCTTAAAGAGACTGTAACAGGGAGTGCAGCTTGATTGGCTCGTTTGTATAACACCGAACGAGCATGCATAGCTTGATAGTGAAGATGATGGATATGAGAGTGATGCTTCTACAATCTCATCCACTACATCACCACATTGCTTCATGTCACATGGTGACACTAAGGTATATATTGGTGGTGTAATTGTTGATTGTGATGATCCAAATTTTGAGCTTATATGTAGACTCTCTAAAGCTTTAAGAAATGAGTTAGCAAAAACAAGTAAACTAGAAAATGAAAACTCTTTTCTAAAGACAACATGTGAACAACAAAAGCAACTACTTTATGTTACTACTTGTTCACATGAGGAGATAAAATTGGCTCATGAGGAACTTTGTGTTGCTCATGATAACTTGGTACAAGATCATGCATTTCTCACTAAGAAGATTTCTAATGAAGAAATTAAAACTAGTTAGAGCTCATCACTTGGGTCAAATGATCAATCACATATTGTTACTAACCCTTGTGATGTAGGCAAGAAGCATGTATCCACCTCTTGTGACGATTTATTATCTATGCCATGTTCTTCACATATAGATGCTTGTTCTACTTCTATGTCTTGTGAGACTAACCTTTTGAAGGAGAACAATGAGCTTAATGAACAAGTGAAGAATTTGAGCAACAAGTTAGAGAGGTGCTACAACTCAAAAGTCACCTTTGAGCATATATTGAACACTCAAAGAATCTATGGTGATAAGTGTGGCCTTGGCTTCAAGAAGAAGATGACAAAGGGCAAAAGAAAGCAAGAAAAGAGAAAGCTTTCTCACTTCATGTGTTATCGGTGTCATGAAGTGGGACATCTTGCTAATGGTTGCCCAAATAAAGAGAAGCTCAAGAATATGAAAGAAGAAGAGAGGCTAAAGCATATCAAGTGCTTCAAGTGCCGTACTTGGGGTCATCTCACCTCAATGTGCCCAACCAAGCAATTGGTGAAGCAACAAGAAGAGTCTCAACCAAAGCCACAAGTTGAGCAAGAAAAGAAGCCCCAAGTTCAAGTCAAGATCAACCATCATGGTGATTACTTGATTATGAAGAAGAAGAAGACAAGAAGGGGTGGAAGAGCAAGGCATCCAATGCAAATCTAAGATGCCAAGATGATGAGCAAGAATGAAGACAAGAAGAAAGCTTATGCTCACATCAAGTGCTTTTAGTGCAAGAATGATGGATATTTTGCCTCGAAGTGTCCTACCAAGCTTGAGAAGAAGGCTCAAGCAACTCTCAAGAAGCAAGGCAATGAGAAGCAACACGTGAGCAAGGAAGAAAAGGCTCAATTCAAAAGAAGTTGCTACTTATGCCGGGAAAGGGGACACATGGCTCATTCATGTCCCCTAGGTAATAATTCTAAGCCCATTTCATTTGATGATAATACTATGCTTAGAAAGGATGGTAATGGTACCTCTATGGTTGCTATTGCAAAACATCCCGGTACTCATACTAAGGTATTGCCTAAGTATGTTGCTCCTAACTTGAGAGGACCCAAACTAGTTTGGGTACCATCAAAAAGTTGATGATTGTTTGTAGGTACCATCGGCATTGGAGGCTTGATTCAATTGATCTTATATTATTCATCATATGATTGAGTCAATTATTGAAGCTTAGTGCTTATCCTATCCCAATGCCAAGTCAAATAAGTGAAGTCCAAGTGCTATAACATACAAGTGCAAATATTCAAGTTGTGGTGATTTATTGGATTATTTAATGGCTTGCAATTATGAGTAGGAGCTTGCTATATGGATGGTCATGAGCTAACCAAGGTATATCTTTGTTGATCACATTCATTTGGGTGCATATGAGTTGATTGAATTGGATATATATGCAATGTTGCTTGCTATAAGATGATTGAATGGATAAAATAATTAGCAATCAAGTTTGGATTGATTTGAGTTGGATAAGTTCATAAGATAACATTTAGTAAGTGGATTGAATGGATATATGTCTTGTGAAAGTATTCAATCAAGTTGATTTCAAGTTTGATTCAATTTGAACAAGCATAGCTCAATTGCTTGAAATCTGTCTAATTTTGAAAAACTGAGCTAGCAGTGATCAAGTCTGAGTTTGAGTGAACAAATCTATTTGGAATGGCTTGAAATTTGGTATGCATGCTGTACACTTATCATAGAAGATGCTGTAGAAATTTCATGAAGATTGTATAAGGGATACTTCGGTTTTGGAGTGGATCTTATCAGCTATAGTGCAGCAAATTTCAGCATGTAGCAGTGGTGGAAAAATTGAAATCTGGTAGCAATCTAGAAGTCAAATGAATCTCAAATTTTTATAGCTGCTAGATGACTTAGTGAATCACATCTCCACCAAATTTCGTGGTATTTGGATCTGTACATTGTGAGAGATGGATATTTATTTAAAGGGTACAGAATCTGCCAGAAAAGAGACAAATATTCGATTGATCTAGAGTCACTTCAATTGAAAGGTCCTCAAGTTGGAAACATGTTTATAAGTATTTGAGGCACCTAAGTCTGGTTTTGAATTGATCAAGAAGCATGACAAGTATTGAGTACAAGGCTATTTTATTGTGGAGTGTACTTGGTGTGCACATTTTAGTACTCAAATTGAAGATCAAGATCAAACTCAAGATGAAGATAAAGTTTAAGTTATAGTGACTATTGGAAATCATTTGGTAGAAAGAAAAGGACTTAAACAAGTAGAAAGAAAAGGACTTAAAGAAGGATTCATGGTTACTCATCATATTAAGTCCATCACTTGAATCAATCAATCAAAGCAATTCAAGTGAGTATCAAGAATAGTTCTTTGGAGAGAGGTCACTTCTCCCTATGTGAGGGGCGTGCCGCCCGAGGAGTGGGTAAACCAAGTATGGTGCTTGGAAGGCTAACATGGAAGTGGTGATCTAAAGGACATTTGAGATGCTTAGTTGAAGCAACCAAAAGGATTGATCAAGAAAGCAAGCAACAACCCAAAGAGAGCTAGTCATGATGTTCAAGTGGTATTCTTATTAGTTCTCTCATGCAAGCAATGGTCAAGAAAAGATGAAGCAAGCCAACCACAACAAGACAGTGCACTTGCTCATAAGTGGTTCTAAATTCATATGGGTGAAGATTTGATCTATCAATTGGTATCAGTTGGTCTTCACCAAGCTTATCAATCGGACTTCACATTGATATTGGAGAAATGAATTGGAATCTATGTGACTATCTGTTGGGTATTTTAAACGCAAACAGAAAAATCCGCAAGCGCACGGATACCGATGTAGCCTTCACCCGGGAGTATTCCAGAGTATCGATTTTCCACAGGGAACGTGAGTGTACTAATTAAGATCCAAGATCGCCCAAGGATAACTATATAATTATTTTTGGTGGAAAGAGAGGAAGTTTCCTAAGAGTTCTCTAGTTGATCTAAGAATCAAGAATTACTTCAAGATTATCTATTTCGGGACATCAGAGCACTAACCATGGAAAGAGATGAGAAGGGGGCTAGGAAGGTCTGACTACGGTCCTACAAACACCGATCCGAACGTGGTGGAATACGTCGACCGTTAGAGCTGTCACTACCCTAGGGCTACCACAACAATCCGTAGGATTGGGTGCAATTCCAGGTAATCGCAAGACTAAACACCACGTCTAATCTATTAATTACTACTCTAATGTTTCAAAGACTAGAGCACTTGATGCAAGCGGGAATCCAATAAATAACTTAAATGTAAATAAAAGTAATTAGAGAACTCAGGAGTTATGAGTTGAAGAACCTAGAGAACGATGAAGAACGAACCAGATGCTACAAAAGTACAGTGTTGAGGAAGATCCGACAGATCCGGCTCCTCCTCCGCTCTCCTCTTCTCTCTCCCTATTTTCTAAATTACAACTAGAACTAACTAGAACTAGAACTAGAGGAACTAGAACTAGAACTAGATGAACTAGAACTAGATCTAGATGAACTAGAGGTAGAACTAGAAGAACTAGAGGGATCCTCTCTACTTGGATGAAGAATTGAAACCCTAGCTTTGATTCTGTAGAAGAGGTATGATCTCCAGGGGCCAGGGGGCCTTGCTTATATAGTCCCTTCAAGTGAATCTAGGCCGTCGGATCAAACCGACATTGATCGCATGGTTTTCCTTGATCCTTTAGGTCGGTGGAGCATAATCCGCGAAACGTGTCCTGATTGGGCACTGTAGCTGGGCGGGCGCCCAGGAGAGTTGGGCAGGCGCCCTGCCTCCGAGCCCGATTTCCTTCCCGTTCGTTTCCGTGGCTTCTGGAGTCTTCTAGATGATAGAAAATTGCACGACACGTTAATATCTCTATGTAAACCCGACGTGTGGGCCTTTCTTCCATATTTCCTGATAACCCCCTACAGAAATACACAAACACCAAAACTCGTGGAATTTTGTCAGATAAAACCCTAAGTCTAGGTGTTTGTTGCATTTGGATCCTTTTCCATGATTAATTGATGGTTAATTGTGAGCATTAAGGACCGTCAACAAGCTCCCCCAAGCTTAACCTTTGCTCGTCCCTGAGCAAAGATGAACTCAAGAGTTTCTGCAGTGGTTTCATAACTTAAAGATACACATGTGTTTAAACAAGATCTCATCTCTGGTTAGAGTAAACTGTTAAGACTTAAAACTTACTCATTTACCTTTCACCATGGGACTTGTAACCGTCACTTCTGTCTTGAGTAGTTAAAAGATAGAACAGTCTAGTCAAGCACCATGTCTCTTGTTCTTCGATTAACTATAGCTCTGGAGTTTTTGCAAATTTTCAAATAAAACTCAGAGATTCCTTATATGACTCTCTCTAGTCTCTCTTTTGTGGTATTTCTAGATTCTTACCAAGGCAGTGATGGTATATGCCTTCTCTCAAAGTATGTGGTATTTGTGGTATAAGGCATAGTGACATTGCCTTCTCTCTCACCCTACTCTAATAAGGTTTTGATATCTGGAGCTCATAGGTGGGAGACAGCTAATACATACTTACAAGACATTTATTGTATAGTCAAACCATGGATCCAGAAGAACAAGTCAATAAGTCAAATCAAGATGTGCATGTGTGGCGAATGAATGGTGTATGGTGATGATGGTGATAACAATGGTGAAAGTCTAATTCTACTTGTGCTCTTTTGAGGGGATACATTCCTTTCTTGCTCTTTTGAAACTTTTTGAGGAGAGTGAGATGCTCTGTATTTTCTTTTTCTTTTCTCTCAGGTGGGTATCTTGTACCTCTAATTCTACTGTCGGACACTTGTCCATTTTTACCTCTCGTCTCACTTTTTTCTTTTCTTTCGAGGTTCCGGGCACTTGCCCCTTTTTATTTCCTCGCATTCTTTCTTTTTTCTTTCTTTTTTTTAGAGCACTCATCTCCTGAAATAATATAGCAAGTGGTAGTAACCAAGATAACTTGAGCATTTTTTTCACAAGGAAAAACAGAACTAGGAGAATGTTTTTGGCTATTCTCTCCCGGATTAGGAGTAGAATATTTTTGGGTGGTTCTGGAGATGGAAATGGATGGATATATGTGGATGGTACTTCTGGAGTAGAAGTAGCATGTGAGTGAACGTGCAAGTGAATCTTGATTTAACCACATGACAAGCTCCTAAGGGTCTACACAGCTTGACCACACTCAATGCTCATAAGCAGTAAAAAGTAAATGTGTGGCTCAAAGTCTAGCAAGCATGTATGTATGGCTGTGGTAGGAATTTAAACTCTCATCATACAGGAACTCATCATGCAACATTTTAAAGATTTTGAAAGATAAAATTCTCTAGAATTCTAGCATCTCTAGGAACAGATAAACAGCAGCTCAACCTTCCCATATCGTATCCGTTAACAACTTAGACTTTAGATCAAGTATTCTCCCCACAAGTTCAGGTTTAGAGCAGATCTTAATTAATAACAGTCATGCCTAAACTTGAGAGAGATTTCAATTTTGAGAACTAATCATGGCAGAGCAACTATTCATCATTTCCATGTGAGAGCTTATCATGAGGGTTCATAGCAAACTTTGTTTATTTATTTATTTAGCGAACTAAGCAAAGATATATATATACATATATATATATAAGCACAAAATCTTTATTTGGGTTTTTATGATTATACATCTTTTTATTATTTGAGTAAAGTATAAAGATGAGTAGAACACTTAGCTGGATAAATAGGGGTGCTCTCCCCCAAGCTGGATTTGACGCAATTTCTTCTGATGTAGCTAGCAGGTGGCGGAGGTGTATTTGAATGTCGGCAGCACCCTGACAGAGATTAGGATGTCCTCTGTCTGCTAGTCTTCTTTGATCCTTGAATTCTGTGGAGCTCAAATAGACAACAAAGCTTTGTGGAACTAGTTAAGTGTTAGCATAAATATCTAGCCTTTATCATGTTGAGCCTCCTCAATAAATGTTACTCTCTTTAGTAGGATCATAATTTTATTTTTATAATTTTATTTTTATAGGACAGGAATATATTTATTTCATTTTTATGCCACCACAGTGGATGTACTTATGGGTTTTATGCCATGAGCATACTCACATGGGGCTTACTATTTTTAACATTTTTATTTTCTTTTCAAGATGATATGAACCTGATTAACTAAGCAAACTATTTTAAATAGTTGAAAGGAAAAAGATAACTACCAAGTTTACCTCTTGGCAAGGCGTTCGGTGTTTTTAAGTCCTCCGAATGGGACTCTCCATTTTCTCAGTCGTCGTGGGATTCGCTGGATGGCGTAGTCGGTGGTTCCGGTGGAGCCTGCCCTTCATGTATAACTATCTTTTTTCTCCACACCTGACTCGATGCTACGGTCTCCTCAGGACAGTTCTGTTCAAGTTATATGTCTTCAGACCTTACAACTTCTCCATCATAGTCTACCCATCCGTCCTTGATGATTTGCCTCCTCTGGTTGCGGTTGCGTCGTCGTCTTCTTGTCCTCACCTGCTTAGAGTCTTCAACTATATAGTTAGTGTCAGTAAAATAGTGGCGTACCTTTTCTGAGGGGAAGTGCATGTGGACTTCTCTGGTTCCAATGTATATGATTGCTTTAATGGTGCTAAAGAACGGTCTTCCAAGGATGATGGGTGGATCGTACTCGTCTTCTCCCATGTTAATAACCTTCAATCTTTCAGAATGTCTGATCTGCTATCTGGAGTTGAATGTATGTTGGTTGTAGGGACATGGTTCCATGCAGGAGCTGATAAGTGACTGCGGCCATTATGTTGACGTTAGATCCGGTGTCGTAGAGTGTCTTCTGAAAAGAATATCCGTTGATTGTGCACTCGATGCTTGGGACACCAGGGTCATCCTTCTTGATCAAGAAAGGTGACTTGAGTTGACGATCTTGACCTCCTTGAGCTACAGTGACCATCTTAGCTGACTCGGTACACATTTACTTGTTCTTGTTCCTCCTGTTGGTCCTCTTCCTTGGTTCATGTCGGAATTGCTTTGAGATTTATGTAGTCTTGTTCTTGAAGGAAAACGTCTCCTTCCTCCCCTTGATGTAGAAATGGATTTTAGCAGCACTAGCGTAGATGACAGCTCCCGAGGTGTTCAGGAATGGCCTCCCTAGGATGATGGGTGCCCTCTCATCAGTATCAGTCTCTATCACCACGAAGTCTGCTGGAGCGTATAAGGTACCAACTCGGACGTAGAGGTTCTTTAATATTCCCTTTGGGAAACTTAGTGTCTGATCTGCAAGCTGCAAACACATGGTTGTTTCTAGGAAAGGATGTGTAACGAATTTTTTCATAGAGTACCCTGGGCATAATGTTGACGCTGGAGCCAAAGTCACAGAGTGCTTCTAGGAAGTTCACCATGCCGATGGAGATCGAGATGATGGGGCATCCTGGATTGTCTCTCTTGACCGGCAGAAGGTCAGTAATTACTTCCACAACGGGGTTACTCCAGTAGTTACGTCCTCAAGCATCTCAGGGCAGTGATCGCCTGAGTGTCCAGTATCTCCAGTGTGTTTGTGCTCGTAGATCTAGGTTCTTCACTTGGTGGAGTCTGGGAGTTGTAAAACTCCTTCATATTTTGCTCGAAGTGTACCTGCTCATAGAGACAAGGAAGAGATCAAGTGCATGGGCCCTGTTGGTGGAAAACACCAACAGAACCAAAAGTGTATTTGTTCTTCTCTAACCTTAAGCATAGTGAGCAAGACAAAGTTGATGGATAATAAGATCATGAGTGTAGCATTTAAAACATTTGTCAGATCAGATTGCTCAACCTAATGGAAAGATAATCTATCTATGCTTATGTGTTTTCTCTCTTTTTTTATATATATCTTCCAAAGATTGAGTGTGCAACACTTTAGCTCATATGATTAGGAGTGTGGGATCACAAAGGTGGAAGGACTAAACATGTTGAATCAATTGGGTTGGTTAATTTGGAGTTATAAATCATACATGTTTGTCTCTTTTATTCATGTGAATGCCAGAACCAAGGAGAAGCTTATAAAAGTGATAGTCAAGTACCTTAAGAAGTTACCTTACTTGAAGAGTGATGGTACAGTATCTCCTTGTGGAAGCTTTCCATTCTTAGCGGTTGGGCATCGTGTCTGTGGCACCCTCCATGGATCATCTCTTGTGAGCTATGCCTTCCTCGTGCAAATTGTTAACCTTCATGCGTCTCTCTCTTTGTCTCCAATGTGAGTTTATCTCAGGACTCCCCAGGTCGATATTGAAAGTTTTCCTGCAGGGGTTAGTCCAACAAAATATCCAATATCTACTATAGCATACTATCGGCTCAAAGATCAACCTAGACACCATGTCTAATTTGATTTAGGAGGGAATTTTAACCTAAGCATCATGCTTAATTTAAAATCCTTTGGAAGTAAGATCATCATTCCTAAACTAAGCACCATGCTTAATTAAGATATAAATGAAACTACTCCAACCTAGACATATACTAAAGCAAATAAAGGTACCATGAGAGCATTTATAGAGATCTACTCAAGTGGAGATGAAGTAGTGTGATTAGTATTTAACAAATTGAGCATGTCTCAAAGGTAGGGACAACCAACATAGCAACATGGCAAATGATGTTTTTATGTAAAGTACTCCCCCAAGCTTGAATTTTGCAAAATTCAAGATTGGGTGAATTTAATTCAATGTTGCATGATGATTGGTTGGACATACCTTGTGCTTGTCATTCATCTGATCTTCTTGCTCCAATCCTGGAAAGGTTAGTGACAAGAATACCCGAAGGAATATTTTTACAATTATTCTTATATGCTCAATACACAAGGTAATGTTGCAAATAATTAAAAGCTCATGTTACGATCTGATCAGTGCTTATTTTAGGACACTAAGCTTGTCCTTGGGAAACCATCAATTTATGTCGGCGAAGTGGTTTCCCCTCCAACGCTGACCTATATCAAGATCAACTCAACGAGATCTGCAATATTTAATATAGACATATGTATCGACAACCGCCCTTTTAAAGTTTTTATGAATAGAAAGGAAGAGGGGGGTAGAGATCTCGAATGTGGTGATGTTGGAGAGACCAATGGATTGTGAAGATGTTGCATATGAGCATGGAGTAAATGAAGTGGCTATGAAATAAATTCCATGCTCATTAATGCTTAGAGTGAAATCCATGTGGTATGGTGAAAGTGATAAGGTGAGTGTGGTAAAAAAAAGAAAAAGGATACACAGACGACTTGGTTCGAAACTAGCACAGCTACAGTTCCCCGGCAACGGCGCCAGAAAGCTTGTTGGGTATTTTAAACGCAAACAGAAAAATCCGCAAGCGCACGGATACCGATGTAGCCTTCACCCGGGAGTATTCCAGAGTATCGATTTTCCACAGGGAACGTGAGTGTACTAATTAAGATCCAAGATCGCCCAAGGATAACTATATAATTATTTTTGGTGGGAAGAGAGGAAGTTTCCTAAGAGTTCTCTAGTTGATCTAAGAATCAAGAATTACTTCAAGATTATCTATTTCGGGACATCAGAGCACTAACCACGGAAAGAGATGAGAAGGGGGCTAGGAAGGTCTGACTACGGTCCTACAAACACCGATCCGAACGTGGTGGAATACGTCGACCGTTAGGGCTGTCACTACCCTAGGGCTACCACAACAATCCGTAGGATTGGGTGCAATTCCAGGTAATCGCAAGACTAAACACCACGTCTAATCTATTAATTACTACTCTAATGTTTCAAAGACTAGAGCACTTGATGCAAGCGGGAATCCAATAAATAACTTGAATGTAAATAAAAGTAATTAGAGAACTCAGGAGTTATGAGTTGAAGAACCTGGAGAACGATGAAGAACGAACCAGATGCTGCAAAAGTACAATGTTGAGGAAGATCCGACAGATCCGGCTCCTCCTCCGCTCTCCTCTTCTCTCTCCCTATTTTCTAAATTACAACTAGAACTAACTAGAACTAGAACTAGAGGAACTAGAACTAGATGAACTAGAACTAGATCTCGATGAACTAGAGGTAGAACTAGAAGAACTAGAGGGATCCTCTCTACTTGGATGAAGAATTGAAACCCTAGCTTTGATTCTATAGAAGAGGTATGATCTCCAGGGGCCAGGGGGCCTTGCTTATATAGTCCCTTCAAGTGAATCTAGGCCGTCGGATCAAACCGACATTGATCGCATGGTTTTCTTTGATCCTTTAGGTCGGTGGAGCATAATCCGCGAAACGTCTCCTGATTGGGCACTGTAGGTGGGCGGGCGCCCTGCCTCCGAGCCCGATTTCCTTCCCGTTCGTTCCCGTGGCTTCTGGAGTCTTCTAGATGATAGAAAATTGCACGACACGTTAATATCTCTATGTAAACCCGACGTGTGGGCCTTTCTTCCATATTTCCTGATAACCCCCTGCAGAAATACACAAACACCAAAACTCGTGGAATTTTGTCAGATAAAACCCTAAGTCTAGGTGTTGGTTGCATTTGGATCCTTTTCCATGATTAATTGATGGTTAATTGTGAGCATTAAGGACCGTCAACACTATCATCTTCTCCAACATAGCAATGGTATCATTGTAATGTGCATGATCATTTCATCCCTTACTAGTATGCGGTTAGTGCATATAGTACATGCTTAATAGGATCATGCATGACAAATGAAAAGTTTTCAATTCATAGCCCACCACTATTGCTTGAATTATTAGTTGATCTAGTGGTATGTATATGAGTTTGTTCATGAGCTAGTGAACCCAAGTACTTGATCTATGTTGGATTGTTAACAAGTGACAAGTACAACATTGGCAAGATAACCCTTAATGTGAGGTGTGAAAAAGCTTGTCATTGGTTCAAACCGGACTTGGAAGCTTAGGCAAATCAACATAGTTCAAGTCTACAATTAGAAGCTCATGTGATTAGAGTACAAGAACAAGACAACAATGCAAATGGATATCTAGACTTAAATGTTTCTTCAAGTGGTATCCAACAATTGGTACGCATGATGATGATAGCAAATGTTCAAGATTACAAACAAGTGGTTCCATACTAGAAGATCTTTAATTGGTAGAAGACTTCCATTTGGTATCGGACAAGATCTTTCAAATGATATCACATTTATACATATGGTATCAATCATACAAGAAGGTGGTTCCACAAGTGATCCTCAACTTTGAGTGATCATCAAGCAAAGAAAGTTTCCTCACCAACAAGATTGTCAAGTGAATGACGCATGCTATGACATAGGGGGAGGTGCCCCACCGAAAGGTATTAAGGTCAAAGAACCTAAGTGGTATCTGAAGAGCAATACAAATGATGTCATTCCAACACACATGGTATGTCCATAAAAAATGCAAGATTCAAGCCTCAACCATCTGCCCCATATGTGATCCTTTGTCACAATGAGATGCACACTATTTTCACTTGGTATCAAGTGATTTAATTGGTATCACATGCCTTTTATGGAAATTGATGACCAAGGGGGAGAGATTGGTACAAAGATATGAAATATAGGAAGTTGGTTTGTACATGGACAAGGACAAAGAGGGAGCAACATTAAGATGGATCAAGAAGGATCAAAATTCTTGGATAAGAGAAGCACAAATGTAGGGGGGCAAGCTCAAGCTCATGAACCTTGTTTGTTTGCATTTGATATGTGCATATTCATGTGCTTGCTTGCATTGCATAAGTTTTTAAATTCAATATGCATGTTTGTGTGGTATATGCTAGTTATAGAACTTGATTGATGATATGACAACTAGCATGCATAGGTTGGTATCTAGACTTGTGTTTATTAAGTAAAAACTAGACCCTTGCTTATAATGTTGATCTCACGGGGTTTCTAGTGTTTTTGTTGTCTAGCTACTCATGGTGCTAAGGATGGTGTACAATGGCTACTTCAAATGATATAAAAAATGGTATTGAGCTACAAAGGTTTATTCTATACACCTTAGCACTTAGTCGGGCTTTATGGAGCTTATCCAAATCTTGACATAGAGCTTAAATGTTGGATAAGTAGCATAAAATCCAAAATCAAGTTAGCAAATTACACTTGTGTGAAGTGCTAGCTTGAAAAAGCTTTAATTTCCATATCTTTGTAGAGTTGTCATCAATTACCAAAAAAGGGGAGATTGAAAGGTCCTTGTTTGGTTTTGGTAATTGAGTGACAACTTAGGTGGACTAATAGTATTTATGTGAGATATACAAGAGATTAGTCCACATGTGGATATGTGATGATAAAGGAACTCATTGCATATGAGACATGACATGGAGTCATGTGACCAAGGTGGAGAAATCAAGATGAGGCATGGCTCGATGGACTAGTTGCAAGTGTGAAGGGCAAGTCAGAGGCTTTGAAGCGAGAGACCGCATGTGATGGTGAAGCTTGACCAAGACTTGGCGCTGATGAACCAATACGGTCATGTGATGATATGAAGTGGATCATATCATTTGTGATTGGTTGGTGCATGTGTTGCATCAACATCGAAGGAGATGGAATGAAATACGCAAGGCAAAGGTATAACCTATAGGGCATTTCATTTCACCGGTCTAAGTTGAGTAGAGAAGTGCTTGACCGGATTTAGGATAGATAACCGTACTATAAAGAGGGGAAATCTTTAATTGCAATGGTTATCTAGTGCCACTAAGTGTGAGTCTCTTTTGCATTTGCATTGCGCTTAGTGACGTGGTGAGAATACTTGAGAAAGCCCTAAAAATTATTTGTGAAAATGCTAACTTAAGTGATCAATTGTTTTTGGTAATTCGTGGGAAAGTTAGCACCTTAAAAAGGGGTTTTGAGTTCGAAAACCAAGCTAGTAGTCATGCCCAAACAGCAAGGGGTCGATCGGATTTATTCACTGTCCTACCTGGATATTCTAGTATATGTGCTTGCAACAGAGAGGGGTCGATCGGAATTTTCATTGCTCTACCCGGATATTTTCATGGCCCAACCTGGAAATTCCGGTTGAGCTCAGATCTAACCCACACCAACGGTCAAATGTGTGTTTGTCTGGAATTATTTCCTACCCGCATTGGAATTTCCCGCGAGGCTGAATCTGACAGTTGGGAGCGCGAGCTGAGGTATTTGGGGCTGCTGCTGCCCTCTTCCTCCTTTCTTCTCTCCCCATTTTCTCACTTTAGGACAGCAAGCAAGTTAGGGTTCCTCCTCTCCTCTCTCTCTCTCTCTCCCATGGATTTGAGCTGAAATTTCTTAGAGAGATTGAGAGCCCTTTGTGGGTGTGGATGAGAGGTTGAAGATCCACCTTTTCCCTTCCTCTCCCTCTCATGCTTGGTGCTATTTTGAGTGAGGGAGTGAGAGCCTAGTGTGTGCATTCATGATTTGCATTTGGTGGCACTAGGAAATCTTTGTGATTGGGGATTTCTTGTTACTCTTGGTGATTGCCATCACCTAGACGGTTTTGTGGATTGTGACTCCGTTTGAAGCACGCAAGAAGATTGTGTGGTGCTCCGGAAGAGGATTTGTGAGGGGTACGGTGCTCACCCCGCGGGGATCGCGAAGAGCAACTCTATTAGATTGTGCGTGTCAGTGAGCTACCTCACTTGTGGGTAGGTTCTTGTGGTGTCCTAGTGAGGACGAGGTTCGTGTAACACCTCTTAGCCGCCGAACCACCAAGTGTTGGTCGACTCAACGGGGACGTAGCTTGGTGGCAACCAAGTGAACCTCGGGAGAAAATCATCGTGTCAACATTATTCTTCCCATTGGTTTGCAAGTCCCTAACACAAGCTTGTATTTACTTTCATATACTTGTGCTTGTGTAGTTGCTCTTGTAATTAGTTAGCTTGTGTAGCTAGAAGTAGTTCCCCTTGCGTGACTAATTTGGTTTGCGTAACCTTGTTAGTCACTATACTTAGTTTGTGTAGCTAAGTAATTTATGCTCTCTAATTTGGCATTGGTTGCCTTGTTATTGAGCAATGCTAGTGAGCTTAGGAGCTTTATGCTTTTGCTTACTAGTTGTGTAGGAGCTCCCCGTTTTGCAAAGTACTAGTGGCATAGGTTTGTGTGACCTTACACCTAGAATTGGTTAGGCGAGCTCTTGCTAAGGTAGCACCTTGTTTGCTTGTTTAGGATCTTTTACAAGGTGCTAGAGTAGAGGGGTGTAGTCTTGGCTAGACCGATAGTTTCAATTCTGCATTTGTTTCGGTTAGCCGGCACGTTAAGTTTTAGAAAGGACTATTCACCCCCCCCCATCTAGTCCACCATCTTGACCCTACAGCCTTGTTGAAGATCTTTAGACCACACCTCCTGCATGAATCTTTGTTTAGTCACATTTTTTCCTTTTCACAATATTTATGTTTCAAATATTTTTTCCCTTCCAATGTAATGTGCCTATTCAAAGTTATCAATATATAAAAAGTTTGTTTATCTTGTGCACTTGACTAACCATGTTAGGAAAGAAAACAAGTGTGGGGGAAGGACTATTCAATCAAAAATCTCGGTTTGTGCAAACCCTCTTCCCCAAAAAAGATTTTCAAATGAAATGTTTAAAATGATGTTACCTTCATACTCCATCGAACATGTCTCCTATGATCAAATATATTTTTGCATACTTTTTATTCTTAGCTAATATCCCTACAGATTTATA
The DNA here is from genome assembly GCF_000003195.3 of Sorghum bicolor. Lineage (NCBI taxonomy): Eukaryota > Viridiplantae > Streptophyta > Magnoliopsida > Poales > Poaceae > Sorghum > Sorghum bicolor. The sequence goes on along the minus strand of NC_012873.2, from coordinate 17,496,010 downwards.
AACACTTGTTATAGGGACCCCCTTTTATCTAAGTAATTGACGTATGTGATATAGTAGGATGACATGATGCTTGCTGGTTCTTGCAAAGTACTTGGGTTTTCTTTTATAAAAAGCAAAATTCAATAGCAAGTTTCTTGAATGATCAAGCTTTATTCCAACCATGGCCAAATATTTGTTCATGATTAAACCTTCTACATATGCTGCTTGCTCTGTGTTGAGTTTGGTCAAATTTTTGGACCGCTGTCGAGAGATGTTTCATGCTTTTAAGATCATAATTCACTTGCACCCACCATATAAAAGCCGACTCTCACACTGAGAAGTCGCGCACAACATGCTTTCTCCATCCACCCAAAATTTCGCCAACTCTTACACTGAGGGTTGCGCACATATATCCACCAAATAAAAATGCCAATATCTCACCCTAAGAATTGTGCATTCATATACATTCCTTGCATTTGTTATCATAAAGCTCTCTTTTGTTTTCATCAGAATCATAGGAATGGGCTATATATATATATAAAAATTATTATGAGAAAAAAACCAATGGGGCAAAACGGGGAAAGATTCATACTCCTCCATATATATATATATATATATATATATATATATATATATATGTATGTATATATGTTGACACCGTTTTTGGGCACGTGTCCATGTTTGGTAAAGTACAGGCCGGCAGGATAGGACGACGGTGTTTTGTCTACAAGATGAATTGCCGATGAGGGTGGTTGCCGATGAAGGAGAGATTGAACGTGACTAAGTCTGTAGATGGTGATTTGTCTGTGCTGATGGCTACGACAAGGAAGTCTGCCGATGACTATAACAAGGGAGTCTGTTGATGATACGGAGGGAGAGTTCGGGAGTTGCCGATCGGTTTGTGGAGATGTTCCAGCTTGTCACGGGGGGATAGCTTTATGTTTTCCTTAGTTATTTAAATCGTTTTGTATACGGATTCTATGTAATTTGGAATTCGAATTCTAGTCGTGTCTGGTTGTAACTCTTTGAGCAGGGTATAAATATAGACCCTAGGGCCTTGTAATGAGGAATCTATCAATCAATCAAACACAAGTTTTTACTCATATTCCAGCATCTACTTTTTCAACGACTTCGTCATACTTTTTCCTTTTCATTACGAGTTCTTAGGAATTCGTCGACTTAAGCTCGGCGTGTTCTCAAGTTCCGTGTGAATACCTCTTGGCCATGACATCCGGGCGCATCGCTGTTGTCAGGACCAAAGTGTTCAAGTTACTACCTTTGCCGATAGTAAGGTCAAATCGGCTGGCACGCCTTAACGTTTGAATCGGGTATTAGCCCTTTGTGTTTGCAGATCAACTTTTGCACCAACACATCTTTTGGCACGCCCGGTGGGACTCATTCAAGATCAAGATCAACATGTCGACTTCTGAGTTTGATCAAGAGAACGTCATCCCCGTGAAGGAAGCCAATCTCAAGGATGAGCAGAAGAAAGCTATTGCTAAAGCCATGGAGGATTACAAGCAGCAATGCCTAAGGTCCTTCAGCATAAACAGGAGTGGTGAAGTGATTCGGAAGGATGCACTGCCGGCACCTCGGCAGGTTACTTTTGAAGCCAATCCCTGCAAACTTCAAGAGATGGTTGACAGCGCTATCAACCGTGCTTTGATCAACCAAGCTGGTGTACTGTCTAATACGGTTTTCAATGCCGTGGCAAGAACTTTCAAGGAAGGACAATTGCCACCAGATTATGTGGGCCCTACTTATCATCAGCCAGGATCACCGGTGGTAACAGCTCCATCGGCTGCTACGGCCGCTGCGGGTATGGAGATTCCTGTTCCGCCAAGCACGTTGGGAATCACCAATGGACAGTCTATGCCGATGACAACCAATCCACAGACTTCAGATGGGCAGATTAAACTTGCCACAGATCTGTTAGCATCGACAATGACAGGGTTAACTCCCCCTCCCAACTGGTGGGGTTATGGCATGCCTCTAGAGTTAACGCCGGGTACATCGCAGACGACTGATATGAGAGGCAAGACTCCTATGGCATCGGCACCTCCCAATATGCTGATGAACCAGAGTCCCCAGTATACTACAACTACTACTGCAAGACCTTACACTGGGAATTCTCAAGCTCCAATGTTCCAGATGCCTAACGCAGCGACAGACTCGATGCTGATGCAACAGAGGCCTATGGCTCAATCAGGGTATGTCAATTCAATGATGATGCCCAATTACCAGTCATCGGCAGGGCCTATGCCGATGAACGCTAATAATGGATGGCTTGGGCAGCAAGTCTTTCCGCAAACGCCCCAACAGAGTCACCAGGATACAGGGTTCCAGCAAGGACAGATCTATCCGGGGCTCCAGAATCAGGGGATCCCTAACCAGCCAATGAATCTCGGGCAGCAGGTCAGCGGACAGCAGATTGGCGGGCAATAGCTTGGTGGTCCACAGGTTGGGGGCCAGATGATCAACCCAATGTTCCGTGCAGACCGTGCACCGAACAGACACGTGGAGGCTTACCAGCAGACACCTGATCCGCAACCGCCCCATCGGCAAGATGCCGATGCATACTGGGCCGATAAGATTGCTGAAGTAATGAGAGACCAATTCGGGATAAAACAAAAAGTCAATACTTACTCTTATCGGACGTCGTATCCTCCTGCATACGACTTGATCCCGCTTCCACATCGGTACAAGGTACCGGATTTTACTAAGTTTTCTGGGCAGGATGACACGTCGACCATGGAACACGTCAACAGGTTCATCATTCAATGCGGAAAAGCTGGTAACAGGGATGAGTTAAGGGTTCGTCTATTCTCATCATCATTGTCTGGATCGGCCTTTACCTGGTTTATATCACTACCTCCCAACTCAGTGATTACTTGGGCCGACCTGGAAAAGCAGTTCCACAAATACTTGTTTTCTGGGGTCCATGAGAAGAAGATCACTGATTTAGTCAAATTAAGGCAGCGTAATGATGAATCGGTTGAGGGTTTTGTACAGAGGATACGGGAAGTCAAGAACAAGTGCTATAGTCTGGTTCTGGACGATCGGCAGCTAGCCGATTTGGCTTTCCAGGGTTTGTTGCCACACATCAGAGACAAATATGCATCTCGGGAGTTTGAAAGCTTAAGTCATCTGGTACAAAGAATCTCTGATCAAGACATCAAGCCGTTTGAGCCCAAGAGAGCATGGAACAAAAAGGTGTCGTTCGTTGGTGAAGCAACAAGCTCGAATTCTGATGAGGAACCAGTCATCGGCTTGGCAGAGTGGGTGAAAAACAAGAAGCCAATGTCTTGTCCTTTTGGACATAAAGAACCAGAGAAATTTGCGTTTGACACCGCTAAAGCCGATAGGATATTCGACTTTCTGCTCCAGGAAGGTCAGATCAAACTGTCACCTAATCACGTGATCCCATCGGCTGAAGAATTGAAAAGGATGAAATATTGCAAGTGGCACAATGCAACTTCTCATGACACTAACGAGTGCAAGGTGTTCAGACAGCAACTGCAATTGGCTATAGAATCTAGGAGAATCAAATTTGACAGCTCCAAGACCCAGAAGCCGATGAAGATTGACCAACATCCTTTCCCAACGAACATGTTGGATGCTAAGGGAAAAGCCAAGGTCTTAACCTCAGAAGCAGCCGAAAGAAGTGCCTCGGTGGATCCTCAGCATCAAATCACTACTGCCGATGCGAGAGGAAGGGGCTTGGTCCAGGAAGGAACCAGCTCAGGAAGGCCTCCCCGATCTGGGATTGTAATAACTCACAGAAGGCCTCGGGAAACTTGGCAGCAACGAGAAGATCGGTACCGGCGCCAGCAAGAAGATTATCGTCGGGAAGAAGAAAGACGCCGGCAGGAGTGGAATCGGCATAGGGATCACTGGAATTGTCCGTTCTTCATCCATTGCTGGGAGGAGAATATCAAGCTTCCTACTGTCAGAGATTGCCCTGAGTGCAACGGTTATGATCGGTACGACAAATCAGATCGGAACTATCGTAATAATGATCGGCGCTTCGATGGGCCGATTAGAGGGAGAGCATCCGTCCATGATCGGCTAGGGGGCAGACTCAGTGTGCACGACAGGCTTGGTGATCGTGTCCAATATTTTCCCAAGAACCAGGAAGAACTTGAGGAGATGGCTAATGCACAAGTTCCCGACGAATTCATATTTTGCAGGGATGCCAATGCACATTGGATGGAGTCAAGGTAAAATCATCGCCCGGCAACAAGGCAGAAGCCGCTTCCTCCAAGGTGTCCAGAAGGGTTGACCAAGACGCAGAAAAGGAGGTTGCAGCGCGAAAGGCGAGAAGGGCTAAGCAAGGGCGAGAACTCTGGTCAGTCTAGAGATCAGCAGCAATCAGATCCCAAGAGGGAAGGTCCATCGGCAGATGTCCACATGGTCTTTATGTTGCCGATGGAGTTTCTTGCGCCATCTAGCGATGATGAGTTGGAATTTTCTGACCAAATAGCTCAATTGGCTCTGGATCCGATGACAGCTATCTTCGAGAAACCTGCCGACGACGAAAGACAACATCTCAAGGCTCTGTTTGTCAAAGGGAGGGTTGATGGGCAGCCGATGACTAAGCTTCTAGTTGATGGTGGGGCTGCTATCAACATCATGCCATATGCAGTATATCGGAAGCTTGGGAGAGGGGATCAGGATTTGACCAAGACCGATATGATGCTTAAAGACTTTGAAGGGAACGTGTCTCTAGTCAAGGGGGCAATATGTGTAGAGTTGACCATCGGCAGCAAAACCTTGCCGACAACCTTCTTTGTGATCAGTGGAAAGGGTGCTTACAACTTGCTACTGGGAAGAGATTGGATTCACGCTAATTGTTGCATCCCGTCTACAATGCACCAATGCTTGGTTCAGTGGGTAGGAGACAAAATTGAGATTGTCCCGGGAGATTCTTCTTATGTCATTGCATCGGCAGAGGCGGACACCTATGAGAGGACTAGGTGTATTTCAGGAGAAGTTTGGGAGAAGGATTTTCTCAAGGTTGCCGATTACGAGATTCCACCGATCCAAGCAGTCGGTTCTGACGAAGGTTTTTAATGGATAGGTTCGCCGATGATGGAAAATTAGGCCAGGGATTCACATCGGCCGATGATCTAGTAGAGGTAGACATAGGTAGTGGTGATAAACCTAGAGCCACTTTTATTAGTGCTAAGTTAGATTCTGAGTGTAAGCAACAGTTAACTGATTTGTTAAAGGAATATAAAGATTGCTTTGCTTGGGATTATACTGAGATGCCTGGTTTGGACCGATCAATTGTTGAACATCGGTTGCCTATCAAGTCTGGATTTCGGCCACATCAACAGCCAGCTCGCCGATGTAATCCTAACATCCTCCCTGATATTAAGGCCAAAATCACCAAACTTATTGAAGCTAAGTTTATTCGGCAGTGTCGGTATGCCGAATGGATCTCCAATGTTGTTCCGGTCTACAAGAAGAACGGGAAGCTTCGGGTCTGCATTGATTTTAGGAATCTCAATAAACCTACGCCGATGGATGGATACCCAATGCCAGTTGCCGATCTGTTGGTTGACGCCGTGGCTGGGCATCGAATTATTAGCTTTATGGATGGCAATGCAGGATACAATCAAATATTCATGGCTGAAGAAGATATTCCGAAAACTGCGTTCAGGTGCCCTGGTCATGTTGGATTGTTTGAGTGGATAGTCATGACTTTTGGCCTTAAGAATGCTGGTGCTACTTATCAAAGGGCCATGAATTTTATATTTCATGAGTTCATCGGCAAACTGGTAGAGATTTATATTGATGATGTGGTAGTCAAGTCTAGGGACTTCGCAAAGCATCTTGCCGATCTACGAAAGGTGTTGGAGTGCACAAGGAAGCATGGATTGAAGATGAATCCCAATAAGTGTGCATTTGGTGTGTCGGCAGGGCAATTTCTTGGTTTCATGGTGCACTAGAGGGGAATTGAAATCAGTCGAAGATCTATTGATGCTATCAATAAGATAGTAGCCCCTACCAACAAAACCGAGCTCCAATCCTTGATCGGCAAGGTAAATTTTATCAGAAGGTTCATTTCTAACTTGTCTGGTAAAATTCGTGCTTTCAGCCCTCTTCTTAAGTTAAAGGCCGATCAAAATTTTGTTTGGGGGGAGGAACAACAGTTGGCTCTGGATGAAATCAAGAAGTATTTAATGAATCCTCCGGTTTTGATTCCACCTCAGCAAGGAAAGCCCTTCAGATTGTATTTGTCTACCGATGGGATGGTCATTGGTTCGGCTTTAATTCAGGAGTTTGAAGGGAAAGAGCGTGTAATTTATTATTTAAGCAGGAGGTTGATTGATGCTGAGACCAGGTATTCGGCTATTGAGAAATTGTGCTTATGCTTATATTTCTCTTGTATCAAGTTGAGGCATTACTTGCTATCGGCCGAATGCACTGTTATTTGCAAGGATGATGTGGTCTGGTACATGCTGTCCGTGCCGATTATGAGTGGCAGGATCGGTAAGTGGATTTTGGCGCTGTTGGAGTTCGATCTGCGTTATGAATCGGTTAAGGCAGTTAAGGGACAGATTATAGCCGATTTTGTAACCCAGCATTGCGGTACAGTGGAGTCTTTGGAAATTGTGCCTTGGACGCTTTTCTTTGATGGGTCTACATGTGACCGGGGGGCAGGAATCGGCATAGTGCTAGTTTCCCCTCGGGGAAGGAAGTATGAATTTTCCTTGCCGATTGTTGCCACATCAACAAATAATCAGGCTGAGTATCAAGCTTTAATAAAGGGATTAGAGTTGTTGAGAGAGGTTCATGCTGATGCTATTGAGGTCTTCGGGGATTCTATGCTAGTTATAAATCAATTGGCTGGGAGCTATGAATGCCGAAGTGGAATTCTTATAGGTTATTACGAGAGGAGCATGCAACTGTTAAAGGAATTCAAGGATTTCCATTTAGAGTATGTTCCTCGATTGCATAATGAAGAGGCAAATCGGTTGGCTCAGCATGCCTCGGGATATCAGCCTATGATTGATGCAATATCAGCAATTGGTGCCGATGTTTGGAGAAAAGAAATTGTTGATTATTTGAAAGATCCATCCAAGAAAGTTGAAAGGCGAGTTCGGTTTTAAGCCACCAAGTATGTGTTCCTCGAAGATGAATTGTACTACCAAACTATTGATGGGATTCTCCTCCGATGCTTGGGTGATGATGAAGCTAGAAGTTTGATGGGAGAAATCCATGAGGGGGTATGTGGAGCGCATCAGTCGGCTTTCAAAATGAAGTGGATGATTAGAACGAATTGATATTACTGGCCGACCATACTTGAAGATTGCTCCAAATATTTCAAAGGATGTCAAGGATGTCAAAAGTTTGGTAATATTCAAAGGGCACCCGCATCGGCTATGAATCCTATTATCAAACCTTGGCCGTTCCGGGGATGGGCTATTGATTTGATCGGCCAGATTTATCCACCACCTAGTAAAGGGCATAAGTTTATTCTAGTTGCCACCCACTATTTCACTAAATGGGTTGAAGTTATTCCCTTGAAGAAAGTCACCTCGGCTAGTATGATTGATTTTGTTAAGGAGCACATTATTTACCGATTTGGGATTCCTCAGACAATTACTACTGATCAAGGTACTATGTTTACATCAGGGGAGTTTGATGAATTCGCAATCGGTATGGGGATTAAAGTATTGAATTCTTCTCCTTACTATGCTCAAGCCAATGGGCAGGCCGAGGCGTCTAACAAAGGGATTATTAAGCTTATTAAACGGAAGATCGAAGAAAATCCTAGAAGGTGGCACACGTTGTTAAATGAAGCTTTATGGTCCTATCGAATGGCTTGTCATGGATCGACCAAGGTTTCACCTTATCAGTTGGTGTATGGACATGATGCGGTATTGCCTTAGGAAGTTAAGGCTGGATCTAGGCGACTATCTTTTCAAGATCAATTGGCTGCCGATGACTATGCTACTTTGATGACAGACGAGTTGGATGATCTGGCAGAGCATCGGTTGAGGGCTTTGATGAATATAGAAGAGAATAAGAAAAGAGTTGCCAGATGGTATGATAAGAAGGTAAAAGCTAAGGAATTTGCCGATGGAGATTTGGTATGGAAGTTAATCTTACCGATCGGGACTAAAAGTTCAAAGTTTGGCAAGTGGTCTCCTAATTGCGAAGGTCCCTATCGGATAAATCGATCGGCTCCTGGTAATGCCTACATTTTAGAGACTCTCGAAGGAATCGAATTTCCCAGAGCATTAAATGGCAAGTATTTAAAGAAGTACTACCCCAGCATATGGGTCGATGCATAAAAGTTTAAATGCCGATAACACTCCTATCGACTGGATTAAAATGTTTGGAACAGGACTTAATGTTTCAAAAGATGCCGATAACAGTCCTATCGGCTAGACTGAACATCAAGAAGGTCGAAGAGCGGGAAGAGGCAAGTGTGTTGCCGATGAAGAGTTCACATACTTAGTAGCGCTTGGATGGATGATATAGCGCGTAGGCGGATCTGGTCGGCTGCTTCTATCTCTTTGGCATCTTCATCGGCAGAACCTTCTATGGGCTTCAATTTCTTTTTCAGCTGCAGTGCTTTGCGACCATGGGTGTTTCGCTCTTGCTCGAGGTGTTTGATGGTCTCCGGCAGTTGATTTTATTCCTGTTGGGCTTGGGATAGGGCATCCTCCACTTGCTTGAGTTCTACCAACAGGGCTTCTCGTTTTGCCGATAGGTCGGAGATCTTCTGCTTCAATGCATCGCCTAAGGATTTCAAGGTGCCGATGTTCTTGTGCTTTTCATCGGCTAAGAGTTTCTCTTTCATCATTTCCTCGGAGAGCTGGGTCTGAGCAGCTCTATCGGCAAGGCGCCGAGTGGCTCTCTGGTACTGCAGCTGGCGACTTTCTAGATGCGCAGCCTGGAAAAGGGTTTCTTCGGCATCGGCAGGAATCTGGCCTCTGAGGATCTTGAACAGAACCTTGGCCGGGTCGGAGTCATTGACCAGTTGAGCTGTATCTTGATGAAGGATAGCCGATAGCTCTTCCAGCTTAGCCCTGATCTCCGCCGATACAATCCCAACTGCTCAGGAAGAACTTGCCTCTTCACCTTCGTCTTCGGAGATATCAATGGCGAAGGAAAATAGGTTGTCGGGGGAGTCTTGTTCCTGAGAAAGAAAACGAGACAAAATGAGTCATTCCATGATCAAAGCATTGGCAAATAATACTGGTGGAAGACTGGCTGGCTTACTTGCTTCAAGGCAATCTCTCGCCTTTGACTTGAGGATGCCGATGGAGCCATGGGTTGGTCGGTCAGAATTGCCGATGGAACTACGTCAGCTGAAAGTTAACAGAGAGAGTTATAAGGCTGAAAAGGAGCAAATTCATTGGCAATGATGTTATAAAGATATGTTACCTTGAGGAGGGACAATGCTTGTCTGAATTGAAGAAACTACCGATGATATGATTGAACCTGCGGGGTCGGTAGTTTGTTCGCCCACATCGACCGGTGTGTCTTCTGGTTGGGGTACTTCTAGCTGAGGTTCTTCTTGATGGGGTTCTTCCGCTTATGGTACTTGTTGCGGTTGAGGAGGAGATGGTACTTGCTGAGTCTCTGTTTCTGGAGGAGAAGGAGAAGATTCCACCGGAATAGGAGATACCGGAGGAGGAGAGGGAGTTGCCAATTTCCGGCGCTTCGATTGCACTCTGGTACCTTTGGTGCCTTTTCTCTTCTGCTGACTGGACTGGGGGGCATCGGCGTCTTTGCTTTTGATTCTTGCCGATGCACTGGTTTGCGATTACAGAAAAAGGAATTTGTCAGTACCAATATAGCCGATGGCAAAGTAAGATCGGTATAAGTGAGAAGGTTTAGCAGTTACCTTAAAAGCCTGCGCTAGGGCGGAAGCGGCTACCGATGGTGATGTCTGAGTTCTCCTGGTGGTGACCTTCTTGAGGCGTATACCCCGATGCACGATAGCAGCTAGGGTAGGAGCTTTGTGGCCGATTGAGGAAACTGGGCCTGATGCAAACAAGTCAATCGGCTTGCCACTCCTGCTGACCGACGGAGGAGTGTCATCGACCTGAAAAGTCACACAAAGGGTCAGTTACCGATGGAAATAAGATTGAAAGAATTGAAACATCAGTTTGAAAGTACTTACGGCATCACTGGGAACTTCATATTCGGGGTCGATCATGCCGCGGTATGTGAGGGCCGATTTGTAGAATAGATGCTCCTTCCATTCTGCCCACCACTGCTTGTATGCCTGAGTGATAAAGGCGGCTGGGACCCACTCTGATAGGTCTACATCGGTATCGGCACTTGATGGCAGCTGGGCTACTCGAATCCATTCAAGAAGACTGGTGATGGTTTCCCTGGGCTTTATCACATCGGCGTAACAGAGTGCAATCGGCAGCTGGCCGAAAGCTAATTGGCGAGCTAGTGCCGATGGATTATAGAACTCATAAGTCTGGGGAGATGTTTTCCCACTGCCAAAGAAATTCACCGGTATGGCTCTGGGGGTCACCAATTCCATCATTACTTCGTTGTCCTTGTCAAGAACCTCGTTGAACGGGTTGAAAACCAGAGGAAACACGGTGTCTAGGTCATCATAAGCTAACCATGCTCGTTCATCTCTGGTCAAACCTTCGTACAAGGATTGGAAGAATTGGCTGATCCAATCTGGATTACCCCCTGTACCTGGCAGAACTATGACGGCTTCACCAAAGTTTAAGGGAGGGCGTGTTGCCGATTCCTCTTCACCCAGCACATGGTTCTCGGCTATGTCCCTTGGAAAACGCTGAGTGAAAATATTAAACTCCAGACGCTTGTGTAGATGGAGATTGAGCCACATGTTAATGAACCACCAAGGGCCTCCCAAGTTGCCGATAGACTGACCAAGTAAGAGCTTCCTAGTTACTTGGTGAAGGAGGTGGTAGGCTGCTCCAAGCAGGTATCGGCCGAGAGGAAATCGGCCGCCGTTGGCCAGATTTTCTGCTGCTGCTAGATAAACAGAAGTTGGTCCTGCCGATCGACCACAAAACACGAATTTGTCTAGCCACATGTTCAAGAAGCAGGTCTGCTCTTTTGCGTCAACAGGGCCTGTTTTGCGGTATTTCTGGATATACCCTGACCAGCCGCCGATGGCGCGGGTTTCTACCTTAGCACTGGGTTTAGTATCAAAGAAGTGGGTGCTATCGGCAGAAGAAATATCTAACCCGGTGAGCATAGCCACATCGGCAAGAGTAGGGGAAGCAGGGCCATGGCCAAAGACAAAGGCGTTGAGCGTGTCTGACCAGAAGTATGATGCAGCTATCAGCAGTGACTCGTTCCTATGCATATCGGCAATAGACAACCTAATGCATTGGGCTAGATTTCTCTCACCCCACTGAACTTCATTAGAGTTGCTGACCCTCAGGAACCAATCCTTCCATCCCACGGTAGGGCTGGGCCAGGAACGAAAAGCATCCTTCCATAGATCCAAAGAAAAATTCTCTACCCTAAAAGGGATTCTGTTGGTTTCTGCATTTATGAGATCGGTTGGATCTGGATCCCCTAGTGGGCCAAGGCATTGGAGGTGTGGTTGATCGGTGGGGATGACAATTTTGTTAGCTGATTCCTAGTGGTTTTGGAGGTAGAAAAAAAAACAAAAAAAGGGGAAAAGAAAATGCTCAGTAAGACTGCGGATGAACAGGGATGTGAGAAAAAGTACGAAGGATAGTGCGAAGAACTGACCTCAGGGATGATGAAGTTGACAGCCATTTTGCCACGGAGGAGAAGCTTGAGAGTTTTGGAGTTGGTGAAGAAGGAGCCTCTTCGGAGATCTTGGAGTTTTTAACGGCGCCGCCGCCGGGAAGGTGAGGTTGGAGTTGTGGAATGATGTGATGGAGAAGGAGTACCCGAGAAGGAACTACTTATAGGACAAAACGGGCAGGGGCAAATCTGACTTATCTCTTCGCCGCATCTGAGAAATCCGAGGGTGCTCAGGTAGATATGGTAACTGTTTGCATGGTAATCAAGGGATTGTGGAGGAGATTTGACAGGAAGAGGTCATTATTCAGAGATATTTCACTGTGCGAGATCTCCTGGTCGGTCCATCGGTGGTGTCTTGTAACGGTCATATTGCCGGTGGGCAAATAAAGTGGAGATAGCCGTTTGGGGAGATAAGGTACGAGCATCCTGGTCAGTCCATCGGCAAATCTTTGCAACGGTAATATTGCCGATGTGTAACCAAAAAGGAAATATCCGTTTAGAAAGTTGTGGATTTCAAGGGTTTTACAAAAGAACAGGGTCAGAGTTGTTTAGATTGAGGTTGTCGGTTACCAGGTTAGGAGCATTAATTGCGGGAACAGGCATCATTACTGCAGAGAATTTCGGAGCATTAACGATCTCATACTCCGAAATTGGGGGGAATGTGTTGACACCGTTTTTGGGCACGTGTCCATGTTTGGTAAAGTACAGGCTGGCAGGATAGGGCGACGGTGTTTTGTCTACAGGATGAATTGCCGATGAGGGTGGTTGCCGATGAAGGAGAGATTGAACGTGACTAAGTCTGTAGATGGTGATTTGTCTGTGCCGATGGCTACGACAAGGAAGTCTGCCGATGACTATAACAAGGGAGTCTGTTGATGATACGGAGGGAGAGTCCGGGAGTTGCCGATCGGTTTGTGGAGATGTTCCAGCTTGTCACGGGGGGATAGCTTTATGTTTTCCTTAGTTATTTAAATCGTTTTGTATACGGATTCTATGTAATTTGGAATTTGAATTCTAGTCGTGTCTGGTTGTAACTCTTTGAGCAGGGTATTAATATAGACGCTAGGGCCTTGTAATGAGGAATCTATCAATCAATCAAACACAAGTTTTTACTCATATTTCAGTATCTACTTTTTCGACGACTTCGTCATACTTTTTCCTTTTCATTACGAGTTCTTAGGAATTCGTCGACTTAAGCTCGGCGTGTTCTCAAGTTCCGCGTGAATACCTCTTGGCCGTGACATCCGGGCGCATCCCTGTTGTCAGGACCAAAGTGTTCAAGTTACTACCTTTGCCGATAGTAAGGTCAAATCGGCTGGCACGCCTTAACGTTTGAATCGGGTATTAGCCCTTTGTGTTTGCAGATCAACTTTTGCACCAACAATATAATTTGTGTTATAGCCCATATCCTCTCAAGTTTTTCATCTCATTTCAAAAGAGAGTCTTGATGCAAGGAATGTCGCAATAAAAGTAGTGATAGGATTCCACCAAAAATTCCACACACTTGCACATTCTGATCTAAGGGTATGGCGCACTCCCTCCGGTATGGTCCTGGGTTTGACTCAACAACATATGCAGGATAAGTAAGTTCCACCATCATACCTACCCAAAACTCCAAATAAGCCTTTTAGAAGTAGGATGATAAGGCATCAACCCTTTATGCCTTGGTAAGGAACCACTCACATATTAGGAGGGACTTGAGAGCATCATTCAAGAAACATATGCTATCTTTATTTTTCAAAATCTTGCAAAACCCCAAGTTTCTACGCAGGGACAATGTAAGAGGATTTGAATCCAGGTTGTTCCATGTTTCAATTACCCAAGATAGCTTGGTAGACACTTTGAAGTTCATAAATCCAGGTGAAGCTAGGAATAACCTGTATGCATATTCTTTTGACAAGGAAGATGAACCCATTTGGTCTTTAGTGCCTTCACTCGAGGACGAGCAAAGGACCAAGTGTGGGGGAGTTGTTGGTACCCCTTATCTTATAATTATAAACATAATTTTAATAAATAAAATAAATAGATGGTAGGGCTTTGAACTAACCTTTCCACAAGTTTTGTTGTAAATATCAATTTCAGGTATGACACGTGGAAAGGCGCAAAAGACACAAGAAAGCACACTTGAAGAAAGCGTATTCAGAAAAGGCGCAAATCAAAGATAAATGGAAAAGTCTACCAAAACACCGAACTGGATCCATCCGTAACCACGGGAAGGATCAGGGCCCAGAGACGAACTGACCACGCGAAGGCGGTGGCCAGGGGGTCCACCAGTGGTGCGGCCGCACCCTGGTGCGGGCGCACCCCCCATGGCGGCAACTCGGTCCTAGCTATTTCAGGCGGTTGCATGGCGGCATGCATAGGACGGTTTCACCTCCTACCAAATTTAGATCGCCATGAACCATCCTTGTTGGGCTATAAATAGATGGCTCCACACCATTCAACACACACACACCATCATTTGGAGCAATACACCTTACATTTCTGCACTTGTTCTTTAGTTTAGATTCAGTAGTAGAGCAAGGTAAAGCTAGCAAGGAGAGCTTGTCTCCTTGGAGGATCTTAGAGCTTCTTGGTATGAATACAATTCAGTTCTCCTCCATGAGCAAGTTCTTGTCTTATTTATATGATTATGCAATTGAATTAGAGTATAGTTGTGTTCATATCTTGTTCATAGTATATGAACTATTTCTTAGTTCTTGTGCTATGTTCTTGATGTGTTCATCCTTGTTCTCTATCGTTCATCGAATTAGTATGAGTAGACAAAGGATTAAGATTGGGGTAACGGTTCATTGGGCTGTGATGGCCACTCTTAGCCGAGTCTGTCAATCGGAAGGGTTGGGGTCCCGGGAGGCTAGGAGGCGTTTCCAATTACACGGGCGAGCTGCACGGGTATGCGGAGATCAGCACATGCGTGGGTATCTTTCTAGTAGAGGGGTAGGTGGCAGGGTACTGACAGCCCTATTATCCCTGGTATTCTCCCATAATCAGGTATTACGGTAGGAGTTCTGTAAAGTCCCTATCGGCTGGATGTCCAGCTGCGGGGATCTGTCCAGAGCCTCAGACTTAGTTCTAACTCTAGTTATATTGATTAGATGTTCTACTAATAATTCTTTGCATAGTTATATAAGATCAATGTCGGCTCAAGTAGTTGTTCTTTATTTCTTTTATTTCCTTATTTTCTCTTTATTCCTTGAGGTTGCCCCGATGAGTGTGTCCACTATCCATATTTTAAGAGCCTACTGTGACCCCTGATTAGACTATGTCTACCTATGCATCTCAATAAGTGATCATGCTATAAACCAAGCTAGATGCATTTGTTACGCCCTCCTATGGGATTAAATACGATAACCCTTGAATACTCACGGGTTGAAATGCTACAATGATAGTTCTGTTCGCTTGCAGTTTTATTCTTTATATTCATGAACTATTGATTGGCGTACCTAAATACCGTTACTTAAGATTGTAAACTCTATGCATTTATCTAGCGCCGTGCTACAGCTTTGCGTATCGTAAGTATGGATGGTTAGGATGGCCAATCCGGCATTCCTAATTATTGTTACGAGACTGCACTACTAAGGCCGGCGTCGTTAAAGGCCTTGGGTTATCTCTCTGACGTAACGATAGTTATGGTATACCAACACCCGACATTTCTAGTGCCATTACTAATGATGGATTTATAGTCTATCTTTAGTAGTGACGCTAAGAAATGCCAACACTTCCAATCTCCAGAAAATTCTTTAGATGTGCAGTAGCATCTTCTTGTGCCATTCTACTAAATGTAGTAGCTTGGACTAGGTTGGAGTTCAAACTTTAGGTTGTCTATTTTGAGCATGGGCCCAACAAGGATGTTCCTAGTAGTTAGTGTAGAGAACTCCTTCAAAGTCTTGTCAGCCATTGTCTTCACCACCAAAAGATCTCTACCTGTTGACACCGTTTTTTGGACACGTGCACGAGGGACCAGTAGAGTACAGATCGGCAGGAGGAGCAACGGTAACTAGATTGCTGAAGGGTTGCCGATGAGGAAGGTTGCCGATGAAAGGACGATTGAATATGGCTAAGTCCAGGAGTGGTGGCGCGTTCCTAACTGATGACTAGTATCAATGTTTGCCGATGGCGGTAACAGGAAGATTGCCGATGGCTCCGTGGAAGTTGCCGATGGACCCGTGGTGGTGTCCTGGTCGGTTGCGATAAGATAATTTTATATTTTTCTTAGTTATCTAAATTCGTTTTGTATACGGATTCTGTTTAATTTGGAATTCGAGTCCTAGTCGTGTCTGATTGTAGCTCTTTGAGTAGGGTATAAATATAGACCGTAGGGCTTTGTAAATAGAGATCTATCAATCAATCAAACACAAGTTTTCACTCATATTCCAGCATCTACTTTTTCGACGACTTCGTCATACTTTTCCTTTTTATTACGAGTTCTTAGGAGTTCGTCGACTTAAGCTCGGCGTATTCTCAAGTTCCGCGTGAATACCTCTTGGCCGTGACATCCGGGCGCATCGCTGTTGTCGGGACCAAAGTATTCGAGTTATCACCTTTGCCGATAGTAAGGTCAAATCGGCTGGCACGCCTTAACGTTTAAATCGGGTATTAGCCCTTTGTGTTTGCAGATCCGCTTTTGCATCAACACATCTTTTGGCACGCCCAGTGGGACCAAATCAAGATCAAGATCAGCATGGCGAATACCGAGTTCGACTTGGAGAATGTCATCCCCATGACGGAAGCCAATCTCAAGGATAAGCAGAAGCAAGCTATTGCAAAGGCCATGGAGGACTACAAGCAGCAATGTTTGAAGTCTTTCAGCATCAACAGGAGTGGCGAGGTGATCCAGAAAGAAGCACTGCCGGCACCTCGGCAGGTTACCTTTGACGCTAATCCTGGTAAACTTCAAGACATGGTTGATGGTGCTGTTAACCGTGCCTTGATCAATCAAGCTGGTGTGTTGTCCAATACGGTTTTCAATGCCGTGGTTAGAACTTTCAGAGAAGGACAATTGCCACCAAATTATGTGGGCCCTTCTCATCATCGGCCAGGATCACCGGTGGTCACAGCTCCATCGGCTGCAGCGGCCGCTGCGGGCACAGAAACTCCTGTTCCTCCAAGCACGTTAGGAGTTACTAACGCACAATCTACGCCGATGACGACCAATCCATCGACTTCAGATGGGCAGATCTAGCTTGCTACGGATCTATTGGCATCGGCGATGTCGAGGTCGGTCCCTCCTCCTAACTGGTGGGGTTATGGTAAGCCTCCAGAGTTGACGTTGAAGACACCTGGCACATCTTAGACGGCTGATTTGAGAAGCAAGGCTCCTATGGCATCGGCAGCCCCAAATTTGCCGATGAATCAGAGTCCCCAGTATACTACAACTACTACTGCAAGGCCTTACACTAGAAATTCTCAAGCTCCAACGTTCCAGATGCCTAATGCATCGGCAGATTCGATGCTGACGCAGCAGAGGTTTATGACACAGCAAGGGTTTGGCAATTCAATGATGATGCCCAATCCTCAGCCATCGGCAGGGTTCATGCCGATGAATGCCAACACTGGATGGACAGGGCAGTTAGTCTTTCCACAGATGCCTCAACAGAATCATCAGGCTTCAGGGTTTCAGCAAGGCCAGATCTACCCTGGATTCCAGAATCAAGGATTGCCTAACCAGCCGATGAATCTTGGTCAACAGTTTGGTGGTCAGACAATCAAACCTATATTCCATGCAGATCGTGCACCTCAGCGACACGTGGAAGTGTATCAACAAGCGCCAGATCCACAACCACCCCATCGGCAAGATGCCAATGCCTTTTGGGCCGATAAGATTGCTGTAGTAATGAGAGACCAATTTGGGATAAAACCCAAAGTCAACACTTACTCTTATCGGACACCATATCCCCCTGCATATGATTTGATTCCACTTCCAAATCGGTACAAGGTACCAGATTTTACTAAGTTTTCTGGACAGGATGACACATCAATAATGGAACATGTCAACAGGTTCATCATCCAATGTGGAGAAGCTGCTAACAGGGACGAGTTAAGGGTTCTCTTGTTCTCGTCATCATTGTCTGGATCGGCTTTCACTTGGTTTATATCATTACCTCCCAACTCAGTAATTACTTGGGCCGATCTAGAAAAGCAATTCCACAAATATTTCTTCTCTGGAGTTCACGAGAAGAAGATCACCGATCTGGTCAAATTGAAGCAACGCAATGATGAATCGGTTGAAAGTTTTGTGCAGAGAATGCGGGAGGTCTAGAACAAATGCTATAGTCTGGTTCTGGACGATCGGCAGCTAGCTGATTTGGCTTTCCAGGGTTTGTTGCCACACATCAGAGACAAGTATGCATCTCAAGTGTTTGAAAGCTTAAGTCATTTGGTGCAGAGAATTTCTGATCAAGATATCAGGCCTTTTGAGCCCAAGAGAGCATGGAACAAAAAGATGTCATTTATTGATGAAGCAACAAGCTCGGATTCTGATAAGGAGCCAGTCATCGGCTTAGCAGAGTGGGTAAAAAATAAGAAGCCGATGTCTTGCCCTTTCGGGCATAAAGATCCAGAGAAATTCCCATTTGATATCACTAAAGCCAATAGGATATTTGACTTTCTGCTTCAGGAAGGGCAAATCAAGTTGTCACCTAATCATGTGATCCCATCGGCTGAGGAATTGAAAAAGATGAAATATTGCAAGTGGCACAACGCAACTTCTCATAGCACCAATGAGTGCAAAGTTTTTAGACAACAGCTACAATCGGCTATAGAATCTGGAAGAATCAAATTTGATAGCTCCAAAGCCCAGAAGCCAATGAAGATTGATCAACACCCTTTTCCGACAAACATGTTGGATGCTAAGGGGAAAACCAAGGTGTTGACGTCGGAAGCAGCTGAAAGAAATGCATTGGTGGATCCTCAGCATCAAATTACTGCCGCCGATGCTAAGGGAAAAGGTTTGATCTAGGAAGGAAATAGCTCAGGAAGGCCTCCCCGATCTTGTATTGTGACTCATAGAAGGCCTCGGGAGACTTGGCAGCAACGAGAAGATCGATATCGGCACCAGCAAGAGGACTATCATCGACAGGAGTGGAATCGGCACAGAGATCATTGGAACTGCCCGTTCTTTATCCATTGCTGGGAGCAGAACATCAAGTTGCCCACTATTGGAGATTGCCCTGAATGCAACGGTTATGATCGGCATGACAGATCCGATCGACGCTATCACGATGGTAATCGGTGATTTAATGGGCCGAATAGGGGGAGAGCCTCCGTTCATGATTGACTGGGGGGCAGACTCAGTGTGCACGATAGGCTTGGTGATCGTGTCGAATATTTTCCCAGGAACCTGGAAGAGCTTGAGGAGATGGCTAATGCACGGGTTCCCGATGAGTTAATATTTTGCAGGGATGCTAACACTTATCGGAAGGAGTCAAGGGAACATCGTCGTCCATCGGCAAGGCAGTCACCACTTCCCCCATGGTGTCCAGAGGGGTTGACTAAAACTCAGAAAAGGAGATTGCAGCGCGAAAGACGAGAAGAATTAAACAAGGGCGAGAACTCTGGTCAATCTGAGGATCAGCGATCATCAGATCCTAAGGGGAAAGGGCCATCGGTAGATGTTAACATGGTATTTATGTTGCCGATGGAATTCCTGGCGCCATCCAGTGATGACGAGGAGTCGGAGTTTTCCAACCAGATAGCTTAGTTGGCACTAGATCCGATGACAGCCATCCTTGAAAAGCCTGCCGACAATGAAAGGCAGCATCTTAAAGCCCTGTTCATCAAGGGAAGAGTTGATGGTCAACCGATGACCGAAATATTGATTGATGGTGGGGCTGCTATCAACATTATGCCATATGCAGTGTATCGGAAGCTTGGAAAAGGAGATCAAGATTTGACCAAGACCGATATGATGCTAAAAGACTTTGAAGGAAACGTGTCTCCGGTTAAGGGAGCCATCTGTGTTGAGTTGACCATCGGTAGCAAAACCTTGCCGACAACTTTCTTTGTCATCAGTGGAAAATGTGCCTATAATCTGCTGCTAGGAAGAGACTGGATTCATGCCAATTGTTGCATTCCATCAACCATGCACCAATGCTTGGTCCAGTGGGTAGGTGACAAGATTGAGATTGTCCCAGGAGATTCTTCCTATGTTATTGCATCGGCAGAGGCAGACACGTATGAAAGGACTAGGTGCATCTCGGGAGAGATTTGGGAGAAAGATTTCCTCAAAGTTGCCGATTATGAAATTCCACCGATCCAAGCAGTCGGTTCTGATGAGGAGTTTTAATGGATAGGTTCGCCGATGATGGAAAATTAGGCCAGGGATTCACATCGGCCGATGATTTGAATGAAGTAGATATAGGTAGTGGTGATAAACCTAGACCTACTTTTATTAGTGCTATGTTAAGTTCTGAGTGTAAGTAGCAGTTAACCGATCTGTTAAAGGAATATAAAGATTGCTTTGCTTGGGATTATACTGAGATGCCTGGTTTAGACCGATCAATTGTTGAACATCGGTTACCCATCAAGTCTAGATTTCGGCCGCATCAACAGCCAGCTCGCCGATGTAATCCTAATATTCTTCTTGATATTAAAGCTGAAATAACCAAACTCATTGAAGCTAAGTTTATTCGGCAGTGTCGGTATGCCGAGTGGATTTCCAATGTGGTTCCAGTCTACAAGAAAAATGGAAAGCTTCGGGTTTGCATTGATTTCAGGAATCTCAATAAAGCTACGCCGATGGATGGTTACCCAATGCCGGTTGCCGATCTGCTAGTTGATGCTGCGGCTGGGCATCGGATCATTAGCTTTATGGATGGCAATCTAGGATATAATCAAATATTCATGGCTGAAGAAGATATTCCAAAGACTGCATTTAGATGTCCTGGTCATGTTGGGTTGTTTGAATGGATAGTCATGACCTTTGGCTTGAAAAATGCTGGTGCTACTTATCAGAGGGCCATGAATTTTATCTTTCATGAGTTCATCGGCAAGCTGGTGGAAATTTATATTGATGATGTAGTGGTCAAGTCTGGGGATTTTGCAAGACATCTTGCCGATTTGCGAAAGGTGTTGGAATGCACAAGGAAGCATGGTTTAAAGATGAATCCCAATAAATGTGCATTTGGTGTATCGGCAGGGCAATTCCTTGGTTTCATGGTGCATCAAAGAGGGATTGCGATTAGCAGAAGATCCATTGATGCTATCAACAAAATAGTTGCTCCTACCAACAAAACTGAGTTCCAGTCCTTGATCGGCAAGGTAAATTTTATCAGAAGTTTTATATCTAATTTGTCTGGTAAAATTCATGCTTTTAGTCCTTTACTTAAATTGAAAGCCGATTAAGAGTTCATATGGGGGAAAGAACAATAGTTGGCCTTAGATGAAATCAAGAATTATTTGGTAAATCCTCCAGTTCTGATTCCACCTCAGCAAGGAAAGCCTTTCAGATTGTATTTATCTACCGATGGTATGGTCATCGGTTCAGCTTTGATTCAAGAATTTGAAGGGAAGGAATGGGTGATTTATTATTTAAGCAGGAGATTGATTGATGCTGAGACCAAGTATTCGGCTATTGAGAAATTATGCTTATGTTTGTATTTCTCTTGTATTAAGTTAAGACATTATTTGCTATCGGCCGAATGCACTATTGTTTGTAAGGATGATGTGGTCCGATACATGTTATCCATGCCGATCATGAGTGGTAGAATCGGTAAGTGGATTTTGGCATTGTCGGAATTTGATCTGCGTTATGAATCGGCTAAAGCGGTTAAAGGACAGATTATGGCCGATTTTGTGACTCAACATTATGGTACAGTGGAGACTTTGGAAATTGTACCTTGGACGCTCTTCTTTGATGGATCCACGTGTGACCGGGGGGCAGGAATCGGCATAGTGCTAATCTCCCCTTGGGGAAGGAAATATGAATTCTCCTTGCCGATTGTTGCCACATCAACAAATAATCAAGCCGAATATCAAGCTTTCATAAAAGGGTTGGAATTATTAAGGGAAGTTCATGCTGATGCTGTCAAGATCTTCGGAGATTCTATGCTGGTTATAAATCAATTGACTGGAAGCTATGAGTGCCGAAGCGAAGTCCTGATAACTTGTCACGAAAGGAGTATGCAGTTATTGAAGGAATTCAAAGATTTTCGATGAGAGCATGTTCCTCGGTTGCATAATAAAGATGCCAATCGGTTAGCTCAGCATGCCTCGAGATATCAGCCCATGTTAAACGCAATATCGGCAATCAGTGCCGATGATTGGAGGAAAGAAATCATCGATTATTTAAAGCATCCATCCAAAAAGGTTGAAAGACGTGTTCAGTTTCAAGCTACCAAATATGTGCTCCTCGAAGATGAATTATATTATCGAACTGTTGATGGGATTCTTCTCAAGTGCTTAGGTGATGATGAGGCTAAGAATTTGATGGGAGAAATCCATGAAGGAGTATGTGGAGCACATCAGTCGGCTTTTAAGATGAAGTGGATGATTAGGAGGAATGGGTATTATTGGCCGACCGTACTTGAAGATTGCTTTAAATATTTCAAGGGATGTCAAGGATGTCAGAAATTTGGTAATGTTCAAAGAGCACCCGCATCGGCCATGAATCCTATTATCAAACCTTGGCCGTTCCGAGGATGGGCTATTGATCTGATCGGCCAGATTTATCCACCATCTAGCAAAGGACATAAATTCATCTTGGTTGCCACCGATTATTTTACTAAGTGGGTTGAAGCTATTCCTTTGAAGAAAGTTACATTGGCCAATATGATTGATTTCATGAAAGAACATATTATTTACTGATTTGGAATTCCTCAAACAATTACTACTGATCAGGGTACTATGTTTACATGAGGGGAGTTTGATGAATTTGCAATCGGTATGGGAATTAAAGTATTAAATTCTTCTCCTTATTATGCTCAAGCTAATGGGCAGGCCGAGGCATCTAACAAAGGAATTATCAAGCTTATTAAACGGAAGATTGAAGAAAATCCTAGGAGGTGGCATACATTGTTAAATGAAGCTTTATGGTCGTATCGGATGGCTTGTCATGGGTCAACCAAAGTTTCACCTTATCAGTTGGTGTATGGACATGATGCAGTGTTACCTTGGGAAATTAAGAATGGGTCTTGTCATAGGTCAACCAAAGTTTCACCTTATCAGTTGGTGTATGGACATGATGCAGTGTTACCTTGGGAAATTAAGACTGGGTCTAGGCGATTATCTTTTCAAGATCAATTGGTTGCCGATGATTATGCTACTTTGATGACAGACGAGTTGGATGATCTAGCAGGGCATCGGCTAAGAGCTTTGATGAGTCTAGAAGAGAATAAGAAAAGAGTTGCCAGATGGTATGATAAGAAAGTAAAAGCTAAGGAGTTTGCCGATGGAGACTTAGTGTGGAAACTAATTTTGCCGATCGGGACTAAAGATTCAAAATTTGGAAAGTGGTCTCCCAATTGGGAGGGTCCCTGTCGGGTAAATCGGTCTGCTCCTGGCAATGCCTATATCTTGGAAACTCTCGAAGGAGTTGAATTTCCTAGAGCATTGAATGGCAAATATTTAAAGAAACATCACCCAAGCATATGGGTTGATGCATAAGAGTTTAAACTGCCGATAACATTCCTATCGGCTAGATCAAAGTTTGTATGAAGCTAAACTCAATGTTTTAAAAGGTGCCGATAACAGTCCTATCGGCTAGACCAAAATATCAGGAGAGTTGGAAAGAAGAGAGCAGGGTATGTCGCCGATGAAGAGTTTACATGTTCAACAGCGTTTGGATCGTCGATATGGCGCGCAGACAGATCTGGTTGGCTTCTTCTATTTCCTTCACGTCATCATCGACAGAACCTTCCACTGGTTTCAGCTTCTTCTTCATCAACAGTGCTTTGCAGGATTGGATATTTTGCTCTTGTTCGAGAAGCTTGATCGTTTCAGGCAGTTGGCTTTCTTCTTGTTTGGCTTGAGACAAAGCCTCTTCTACCTGTTTGAGTTCTGCCAACAGGGCTTCCCTTCTGTCGACGAAAGCTAGTCGGCAGTCTACCTTGGGGTATACCCACGGTAGTAGTTTATCGGTAGACGGTGCGCAAACTACGAACTCGATGGTGACGCAAGACACGGACAAGCTTTTTATCCAGGTTCGGCCGCCGAGTTGGCGTAATACCTACGTCCTGCGTCTGGTTGTATTGATTTGTGCTGAGAGAATATGATGTCCTAGGGGGGTCCCTTGCCCCTCCTTATATAGTCTGGAGGGCAGGGTTACAGATCTGGAAACTAATCCTAGTCGGTTACAATTGCCATAGATAATTCGATATCAATTCCTATTCTAACCGACTAGAATCCTGCTTGATCTCCACGTCTTGTTTCCTTGCGCGAAACTCCGAGCTGTCGGATCAAGCCTTGAACTCGTCTCGTAGTGAGCCGAGCTTCCTGGCTAAAGTCTAGCCGTAAGGGTATAGGGGTTTATACCCCCACAGCTAGTCCCCGAGCACCATGTATTGTGATGCAACACGCCGTCTTGAGCTTCTTCGATCAGCGAGGCTTGGCGTCTTCAATAAGTGGGAGGATCGCCCAAACAGTTGCAACGATTCCTTGACCAACTCGAAAGACAGTTGATCAACATTGACATCGAAGAAGCAGGTTGTTCGAAGAATGCATGGTGCTCTTAAAAAAAATTTCTTTCCTGGTGAAGTGTGCCCACTTTACCTTTTTGAAAGGTAAAAGCATCAAAAAAGCAAGCAAATTCACCGCTAGGTGAAGTGTGCCCACTTAGTCCCCGAGCCTGGTAGTAGGTGACGTAGGCACGTGGTGCCAGGGTCAAAAGAAAATTCCCCAAAGTAGTTTTGAGACTGAGATGCATCGCTAGATGCATCGTACCGATGTAGTCCCCGAGCTTGCTGGAAGGCGAATTATGAGCCTTGTAGCAAGGTCTAAAGTGAATTTACCAGTCCCCGAGCATGTCATGCTCGCCTGCAATTGAAAAAACCAATCGACCAGTCCCCAAGCACTTAGTGTGCTTCTTGGATTTATATGTTGCTATACTGTACGACCAGTCCCCAAGCGTCGAGTGCTCAGTGGTCGGTGCATGCTTTAAAGCTTTGAGCTGATAGACTGAGCGACCAGTCCCCGAGCGTCGAGTGCTCTGTGGTCGGTGCAGTCCTTGAAGTTCCGAGCTAATAGACTGGGCGACCAGTCCCCGAGCGTCGAGTGCTCGGTGGTCGGTGCAGTCCTTCAAGTTCCGAGCTGATAGACTGGGCGACCAGTCCCCGAGCGTCGAGTGCTTGGTGGTCGGTGCAGTCCTTCAAGTTCCGAGCGGATAGACTGGGCGACCAGTCCCCGAGCGTCGAGTGCTCGGTGGTCGGTGCAGTCCCCGGATTGTTGACTCACTAGCGTATGTGTCTTCTTACTTTTGAAAAGATCTTTCCAATTAAAGTTGTCGTGACGAGGTCTCCTGACGATATGTCAGACGGATGCATGAAAAGTTGCGCCTGGCAACTATACAACCGCTCTTTGCATGGTTTGAGAAAAGGAAACCATCAATTGGTACGAAAACTCCGCCGCATTAATTGTCTATAATCATTGTAAACCGAAACGCCGCGTCCGCCGCATGGCCTGCCCACTTCCCGAGAATACAGGAAGTGGGAGAGGTGGAGTCGCGGGTTTATAAGGGCCTAATAGGTCCGCCTGTACCGCTTCGCCTGCCATTGCCTTCAAACCTTACGCTCTCATCTTCTCCAATCTCCTGCATCTTCCTAACTCCAACCCACAATCGCGCCTCTAATGGCGAAGAGCGACTCCAGGAAAAGGGCCGAACTGATGGCCAAGGAGTGGAAGAAGTCTCACAGCACCACAAAATCTCTTGGTGACCTCGTCGATATGGGGCTTCTGCACGGCGCAGAGCTCGGCG
The DNA here is from genome assembly GCF_000003195.3 of Sorghum bicolor. Classification (NCBI taxonomy): domain Eukaryota; kingdom Viridiplantae; phylum Streptophyta; class Magnoliopsida; order Poales; family Poaceae; genus Sorghum; species Sorghum bicolor. The sequence continues at coordinate 17,470,386 of NC_012873.2, read as the reverse complement.
GCTGGAGGGCACCGGAGGGGGAGAGCTACCCCGACCCTCGCGCCGGTGAGATCGTCGTTTTTGAAGATTTCATTAAGAGAGGCTTTGGTGTTCCTGTTCATCCTTTTCTTCAAGGTCCTCTTTTGTACTATGAGATCGGGATTTGCAATCTGCACCCGAACTCAATTCTCCTTATCTCCACCTTCATCCACCTGTGCGAGGCCTATGTTGGCATAGAGCCGCACTTCGATCTTTTCCGGTATCTTTTCTGCTTGAGGAAGAAGGGAGCAGTTGGAGGCTCCAAGGTTGCAGGTGGAGTATACCTCAACCTTCGTGATGGGATGAAGAATCGCTACCTGCACTGCCCATGGAACACTTCCTTGACCGAATGGTACAGGAAGTGGTTCTACATCAGGGAGGAACCGGGCAGCTCCACGTTCTGCGACGTGGGATACATTCCTGAGAAGAGGACGAGCTGGACCGACCGCCCGGAGTTCGACGGTCCAGTGGCGGATCTCATGAAGCTGATCGACTGGTCGCGCCTAGACGGGCTTGGCGTGGTCGACAACTTCATTTGCCGCCGGGTGATGCCCTGCCAGAAGAGGGTGCACTCGGCGTACGAGTATGCCGGAAGCGCAGACCCGACCAGGATGCGGTCGGAGATCTTGGAGAAAGCGGAGGTACAACAGCTGTTGAACGAGCTGTTTAACTTCGCGGATGGGGGCTTCATCCGTGGCAGTGATCGGGTGCAAGCCTTCAAGTTAGGACGACCAGCACCAAAGGTATGTAGCAAATTCTGTTTGATCATTCGTATATCGTCTGCAGTTGACTCATCTCTGTTGCTTTTGCAGGTCAGCGATGTCGACCGGTGCACAGTGTATGTATCACTGGCACCGGGGATGGAAAATCCTGCGGGAGAGGTCCCGCCAGAGGAGGACGCTGCTCGGTGTACTCATTACACCAGCAGTGAGGAAGACCAAGCCCGCCCCGTCCCGACCTCCGAGGAGAGGGTAGCGGGGAAAAGGCCATTGCCGGCAGATCCCTTGCCGACACCGGAGCTGCCGGCAGATCTACCGGCGGAGAGCAGCCAAGCACCGAAGCGTCGTCGGCTCGTGCGGATCGTCGACGACGATGACGACGAGGAGGCTGCGCCGTCGTTGGTCCGACGGCCTCGGAGCCGCCCAGACACTGCGCCGGTCGCCAGTGATCGAGTGGCCAGCGGCGCCGCTGCCCCGCAGGTTGTCGAGATGGGGGCACAGGTGCCGACCGGCCGGTCGAGGAGGAGGTTCACCGCGACCCACCGTCGGTCAGACCTGTAAGTGTTCGACTTACGTATTTTGGACTCCTCTCTTTTTTTTACTTTTGTTCCTGTAGTACGGCATCGGATGTCGACCCTGGCCAAACTGCCAGCCAGGGAACGGGCGAGCCTGCCCGCGGTTCTGGGGATGCGGCCCCCCAGACCACAGAGCAGCCAACAGCTGCAGTCGCGCCTGGGAGCACCGAGGGGCTCCCGAGCGCGGCGCCGACTACAACAAGCAGCCCGACCAGGGCTGGAGAGGCTCCCCCAACTGACTCCTCGGAGAAGGGAAGATCTCCGACCGCTCCTCCTGCCGGGGGGAGTGAAGTCCCCCCGCCGCCCCGAGCAGGAGCCTCTTCGGCTGCGGGCTCCCCAGGTCTGGTCCAAGGGCCAGTAATACCTGGGACCACCACCGGGGGTGACGCAGCACAGGAGGAGGAAACCCGGGCAGCCTCCGATGACGAGGTGGAAGAGATCGAGGGTCGTCCCCGTGATGGCCGCCAACACGTGTATGTGTGGCGCCAACGCGGGGATCACTTTATCGGGCATGAGGAGCTCGCCGAGGCCGAAGAGGCCGCCAGGGTGGAGCGCGCGGCCAAGCGCCTCGTCGACGAAGTCAAGGTAAGCGGCTTTTTGTACTGCTGCGCATTCTTTTGCCTTGTCTTGCATGGTCGTTATATGCTTGCTTTGTAGGACGTAATGAAAACGGCGAAGTACCGGAAACGGTGCTTTGACCAGATAGAAGGCGTCATGGCCGAGAACAAGGCCCTTGCCGCGGAGGTAGACCGGTTGCGGGCGGAGGTCGGGGAGAAGGTGGTCGAGATGAGTGCCGAAAAGGAGCGTCGTCTCGACCTCGCTCGTCGTTTGGCCGACCAGTACCGGCTGCAAGAAGGTTAGTCGCTCGCTCCGAGCAGCTTCGCGTACTTGTATAGTTTGCTTTGCTGACCAGTTTAGGATTTACGCAGACTTGGAGGAGGAGGTGGCGAGCCTCCGACAAGAGAAGGAGCAGCTCAGCCAACAGCTCGCCGGTGCGCTGGAGTCCGGACGGCGAGCAGAAGAGGAATTGGGTCGAAAAGACCGGGAGCTATCTGGTAATGGTTGCCGCCTTGTTGGTTGCTGCCTGCCCCTTTGTTTGTTTAGTATGTCGAAAATAACGCTTCGTTTCGTTTGCAGTGCTCAAGGTGAACGCCAAAAAGCACCTGGATGATCTGGTCAAGGATCGGGACTCCTGGAAGGTCAACTGTTGCAGGATCTGGAAAGGAGTGTCCCCGGTCCTAGACCTGATCAGTCCCGAGCTCCCGGAGAGCCAGCCCCGCGCGCCGCAATTGACCCCGGTCGAGAAGGCGCAACGGGCGTGGGACTGGCTCCAGCAGTTCGTGAAGGACGCCGGGGAGTTTGCGGGCGCGCACGTCCTCAGCATGGTGCGCGCCCACTACCCCCTGGTCAACTTGAGCAGGCTGGAGAAGGGGTACCCGAAGGAAGTCGGCCCACAGGAAGCGGACGAACTCCGGGGTAGTCTGCTGGACTTGTCGTCGACAGTGATCGGCGACATCAATCTGTGCGGAACGGCCACTCCTCCAGACCAGCCGAGTTCAGATAGGTCGGCCAGGGAGTTGTCGGGCGCGTCCGTTGCGGGAGATGGGCGGTCGACGCCTGCGGTCTCGACCAGCCAGGCGCCGGTGGCCCCGACCCCTTCGTCCGGGCAGCAGGGCCAGGCGGGTGATCAGCCCGAGCAGCTAGGCCAATAAAGTAGTCTGTAGGAATAGACTAGTGTCTGCCCGTCAGGGTATTTATTGTAAACTTTGTATGTAAAGTTTGTAATAAAGTTTGCTTTTTGTCATGACTGTTGTTTTAAGCGCTGTAAGAATATCTGAGTGACGTGTCACCGTATTTGTCTTGGTTGTCGCTAAGAGCATCCGTTGCAGGAGTTTTGCCGAGTGCTGTGTGTGACATGGTATGGGCCAAAAATAGAGAATTTCATTATCGAAAATTATAAGATACTTACAAAAGAAAGTCATTAAAACTTTATGGATAGAAACGTCGCAGTTTGTCGATGTGCCAAGAGTTAGGCACTCGTGTTCCATCTGGGTATGCCAATCTGTAGGACGTAGGTCGTGTGACCTCGGTCACCACGAAAGGTCCTTCCCAGGGAGTGGATAGCTTGTGCATTCCCTCCTGGCTTGTTTTCCATCGAAGCACCAGATCGCCGACCACGAAAGAACGGTCCTTGACATTCCTGTTGTAGTATCGCCTGACTGCTGCGAGATATTTTGCTGTTCGGAGACACGAAACTAAACGCTTTTCCTCCATGCAATTGATTTCGAGTTCTCTGGCGTTGTCGGCGGTCGTCTGGTCGAAGTGCTCAATTCTAGGAGATCCGAAGTGTATGTCAGACGGCAAGACCGCCTCTGCACCGTACACCATGAAGTAGGGAGACACCCCTGTGTTTCGACTGGTCTGAGTTCGGATGCCCCAGACCACTGCCGGCAATTCTTTCATCCATCGACCGGGTGCTCTGTCGTTTTCGGTGTACAACCTTTTCTTTAGGGCGTCAACGATCATTCCGTTAGCACGTTCAACTTGACCGTTGGCACGTGGATGTGCCACTGACACATATTTTATGACTATGCCTCTGTCATCGCAGAAATCCCAAAAAGTGGTGCCAGTAAACTGAGTGCCCAGGTCGGTGATTATGCTGTTCGGGATGCCGAATCTGTGTATGATTTGATTGAGGAACTCCACAGCCTTCTCGGAGGTTGATTGACTAGGGGCATGTATTCAATCCACTTGGAGAACTTGTCGATTATCACGAAGACAAACTTGAAATTGCCCGGGGCTGGTTTAAATGGTCCGATCATGTCAAGCCCCCAGCAAGCAAAGGGCCAAGACGACGGGATGGTTTGAATTTCATGGGCAGGTACGTGGGTCCTCTTAGCGAAAAACTGACATCCTTCGCAATGCCGAACCAGTTTTTCTGCGTCGCCGACCGCGGTTGGCCAATAAAAACCTGCTCGGAAAGCCTTTCCGACCAGCGTTCTAGATGCGGCGTGATTGCCGCAGGATCCGGCGTGTATGTCCTCCAAGAGCTTGATACCATCATCTTGGGGTATGCACTTGAGCAGTACTTCGGAGCTTGCGTTTTTCCGCATGAGTTTTCCGTCGACCAGGATGTAGTTCTTTGATCGTCGGATGAGGCGCTCGTTCTCTGTTTTGTCCTGAAAGCCTGTCCCGTCTGATATGTATTTGATGAACGGGGTACGCCAGTCAAGTCCACCGGTTGTCGGAGTGGCGTCATCTATGAGCATTGCCTCGGTGTGTTGCTTGTCGACCAGGGGGGAGCTTACGCTTGGCTCATGGATGTCCTGAACGAAAATACCCCGCGGGATTTGGGCCCGAGATGAGCCTAACTTTGACAACGCATCTGCTGCTTGGTTCTTATCCCGGACCACGTGGATGTACTCTATGCCATAGAAGTTAGTTTCCCATTTGCGAATTTCTTTGCAGTAGAGATTCATCTTCTCGTGGGTTGCGTCCCACTCCTTGTTGAGCTGGTTGATAACCAAAGCGGAGTCGCCGTAGACATAGAGGCGCTTGACCCCCAGTTCAACGGCGAGTCGTATGCCATGTAAGCATGCTTCGTATTCGGCGACGTTGTTTGACCCCGGAAAAAGGATCCGAAGGATGTAACGGAGTTTGTCCTTGTTGGGTGATACGAACAATATCCCAGCACCTGCACCGTTGATGTTCAAGGACCCATCAAAGAACATTGACCAGTGGTCCGAGACATCTGGAACGGAAGGCTCGTTGAGATCCGTCCATTCGGCAATGAAATCGACCAGGGCTTGAGACTTGACAGTGGTGCGACTCTGGAACTCTAGGGAAAATGGACATAATTCCATTGCCCATTTCACGATTCTGCCATTGGCGTCTTTATTGCGCAGGATGTCCCCAAGAGGAAAGCTGGTTGTCACCAGGACTCGATGGCCGTCGAAGTAGTGCTTCAGCTTTCTTGACGTTATCAGGATGGCGTATATAAGCTTCTGTATTTGTGGGTACCTGGCCTTGGATTCGTTTAATACTTCGCTTATGAAGTAAACGGGTCTCTGGACCTTGAAGACGTGACCTGGTTCATCTCGCTCGACCACTATTGCCGTGGAAACAACCCTGTCGGTTGCAGCAATGTAAAGGAGTAGGTCTTCATTGGGCTGAGGCGCTGTGAGGACAGGCGGTGAAGTGAGGAAGGTCTTAAGCTGGGTGAACGCAGCGTCGGCTTCCTCTGTCCAAGAGAATTTTTCTGACGCTTTCAATAGTTTGAAGAAAGGGAGGCCTTTTTCTCCCAGCCTTGAGATGAAACGACTGAGGGCGGCCATGCATCCGGTTAGCTTCTGAATATCCTTGACGTTCTTCGGTGGTCGCATGTCGAGTACGGCTTTGACTTTTGAAGGGTTTGGTCGTATGCCGTCGCGACTGACGACGTTGCCGAGCAGTAGACCGGAAGGAACGCCGAAAATGCATTTCTTGGGGTTGAGCTTCCACTTGTACCTATTGAGTGCCTTGAAGGTTCGGCCTAAGTTGTCGATTAGGGTGCTCGCGTCCCTTGTTTTTACGACCACGTCGTCCACATAGGCCTCGACGAGGTCATCGCGAATCTCGTCGTGGAGGCATTGCTGGATGGCCCTTTGATAAGTGGCCCCGGCGTTTTTAAGTCCGAAAAACATGGTAGTGTAACAGTATGCGCCGAAGGGTGTGATGAAGGATGTTTTGATCTGATCTTCTTCCTTTAACGAGATCTGGTGATAACCAGAGTAGCAATCTAGAAAGGAGAGGAGTTCGCATCCGGCCGTTGAGTCGACCACCTCGTCGATGCGAGGAAGACCAAAAGGATCTTTAGGACAGTGTTTGTTGAGATCGGTGTAATCAACGCACATTCTCCATTCATTATTCTTTTTGCGTACAAGAACCGGATTGGCGAGCCAATCGGGATGATACACTTCTTTTATGAATCCGGCTGCTAGAAGCCGTGTTATTTCTGTCCTAATAGCCTCCTTTTTGTCACGAGCGAACCGTCGCAGTTTTTGCTTGATTGGTCTTGCGGTCTTCGAGACATTTAAGGAGTGCTCGATCAGGTTTCGTGGGACACCGGGCATGTCTGCGGGTTTCCATGCGAAAACGCTCACGTTGTCCCTTAGAAACCTGACGAGCGCGTCTTCCTATTTTGGATCCAGGTTAGCCCCGATGAGGGCTGTCTTCTCGGGGTTGCCTTCGACCAGCTGCACTTCTTTGTACTCCTTGGATTTCGAATTCTTTCTGGCTGTCTCCTGCTCAGGTAATCGGAGCTGGTCGGGAGGCAGCTGTGCGGCTTGGTTTGCTGTTTCCGCCATGCGGATTGAGAGGTCAATTGCCTCGGTGATCTTGAAGCTTTCTTCTTCGCAGGTGTACGCAGTGTAGACGTTGCCTCTGACGGTTAGGACACCCTTCTCCGTGGGCATCTTAAGGACTAGGTATGAGTAGTGCGGGACTGCCATGAACTTTGTCAGCGATGGGCGGCCCAGTATGGCGTGGTAGGTCCCGTCGAAGTCCGCGACTACGAAGTTGATGAACTCCGTCCAGAAGTGATCGGGTGTGCCGAATTGGACAGGCAATGTTATCTGTCCGAGGGGCACCGAACTTTGACCTGGCAAAACACCCCAGAATTGGGCGTCGTAAGGTTTTAGTTGCGCCGGTGATATCTTGAGGGCGGGCAGGCTGTTGCGGAAGAGGATGTCGATGGAGCTTCCCCCGTCCACGAGCACGCGCTCGAATCTGATGCTATTGATGCAGGGATCAAGAATCAGTGGGAAACGACCCGGCTCTGGGATAGCGGCCCACTGGTCCTTCCTGCTGAACGAGATCTCCCTGTGGGACCACGCGGGAAATTTCGGATCTGCGATCAGCCCGTCCGTGCTGTCTATGTTGAGGCAGGCTCTCTTTAACAGCTTTCTTTCTCGCTTGGACTCAGTGGAGACCTTGCCCCCGAAAATGGAGTGGACCACGTCGGTGGGGCTGACGTATTGGTGTCGGGGGTCCCTGTCTTGGTCCTCATCCTCATCTTCGTGGTCGTGCCCGTCGCGCTTGTTATTTTTCTTGGCGGAGTCCTCTTGGGCGGCCCGCCGTGTATAGATACTTTTGAGGACGCGGCACTCTTCCATGGTATGGTTAGATTTTGGGTGTAGCTGGCACGGTCCCTTCAACGTTTTGTTGTAGTCGTCTTGGTAGTCCCGTCGTCCATTGGGACGTTTGACCGTATTTACTTCGTGGTCGTATTCGCGAGGGCGCTTTCCTCTGAAGTCGTCGCGGCTGTCGCGCCGCCGATCCCAACCCTCTCGGTGATCGCGGTTGTCGGAGCGGCGGTGATTTCTGTTGTCGTAGCGACCACGACCGTCATCTCGTCGGGAGGGCTGGTCGGGGCCTCTCGCATCGTCTCGGATTAGTTTTTCTGCGTCATCAGCATCGGCGTAATTTTTAGCCGTGGCGAGGAGCTCTGCTACCGTTGATGGGCGTTTACGCAACAGCTTGTTCCTCAGCGCTTCATGGAAACGCAAGCCCTTGATGAAGGCTGATATGGCCTCGTCATGAGAAATCTTCGGGATTTTGAGGCGCATATCCGAGAATCGTCGGATGTAATCGCGCAGAGGTTCATTCTTCCTGTCTCTTATTCTTTCAAGGTCATACTTGTTTCCGGGCTGCTCGCATGTGGCGATGAAGTTGTCGATGAAAGCCTGTCGTAGCTCTTCCCAAGAGTCGAAGGAGTCCTCGGGCAAGCCGAGAAGCCACTGATGACCAGCCTGGTCGAGGACTACGGGGAAGTAGTTAGCCATGACGTGCTCGTCTCCTGCCGCTGATCGGACGGCGATTTCATAGAGAGTGATCCAGTTCTCTGGATTTTCCTTGCCGTCGTATTTTTTAAGTTTTTCGAGTTTGAAATTGCGGGGCCACACGACCTGGCGGAGGTGTGAGGAGAACTGCCTTAGGCCCGGAGGACCGTGAGTTGCATCGTACTCGATGCGGCGCAGGTTTTCGTGGGCTGCCCTCTCTGCGGCGCGCCTGTTGATGCGGTCCCGGGCATCTTTGGGAGGGATGTTGTGGCGGAGATCCCTGTGTTGATTTTCTTCTTGGCCGCGTGCGTGGTTCTGCTGGCGGCGGCCATCGGCGTCCCGACCACCATCGTCGCGCCGTGAGTCCCCTCGACGGTTGTCGGGGGAGCGGCTGTGGTGACGCCTGCTGGGTGAGGCCCGGCTATGATTAGTCTGGTCGGAGGCGCCTTCCGTATAAGAAACGTCCTGGACTCTCTTGAGCAGAGTGGCTATCTGTCCCATTGCGGCGATCAGGTGTGCTCGGATGCTGGTCCGGACTCCCTGGCATTCGGGGGTGTCAGGAAGCCGATCCAGGTTGGCCATGGCGACAGCCACGTTGGCGCTCGGCGTTTTGTAGACCGGCTGGTCCCCGACCATGTCAAAGGCATCGTTGAGGTTACTTGGTGGCATCTGTTGTTGCTCGTCCGCACGCCGTCGGGCGCGATCGGCGTTACGCTGTTCGCGGAGTTGCCTCTGGTCATCTGTTTCTCCGTCAACAGCCGGTTCGTCGGCGCTGACATTGAACACAATATCCCCTCGCCGGGGGGGGAATATCGGGAATCGGTCGAAACCCGGAGGGTGTGAAGGAAAATCCAGGTCGTAGCCCTCGTCTTCGGTGTTTATAACCTCGGTGGGGACGGAGCCGGTGCTTGAGTTGGTGCTGGAAACCTGGCCGTCCCGTAGCTCTCGGATTGTCACCATGTTGACATGGTGACGATTGTTCCTTGTCGGCGACCAGCCCGCTTTGCCGAAAACGGATTGGACATGCTGTGAGTAAACAGAGGCCGAGTTGTTCAGGCCGCAAGGATAGTCTTCCTTTTTGAGCTCGACGGATCGTCCTGAGGGGGTTGAGGTTATCGTCAGGGACGTTCCCAGCCGTTCGTGTGTGGCGACACGAGTTGGCCGGCGGGATTTCGAAAAATCCGCTCGAGCAGCTTGGTCGGGCCGGCGCAGAACTCCATCTATTAGTTGGGAGACTTCGAGTAGCTTGGAGTCAGCGCGATCGAGCGCTTGGAGGAGGTCCGAGCAGTCGATCTCCTTTCCCTTGTAGAGTGGGAACGGTGGTCGGGAGCTTGGTGCCGTCATGCGTGTGGTCGGAGACGGCGTGATCTCAGATTGGATCTGGATCTCTTTCGGAACCCTGGTCGCGAAGCCGCCGCTGCACGTCGTCCACGTGATCTGGCCAACGGTGAACGTGAGGCCTTCGGGCACGGTCGCGGAAGCTGGGATCGTGACCATCTTGTTCGCCGGAAAAGTTGCACGCACACCCCCTACCTGGCGCGCCACTGTCGACGAAAGCTAGTCGGCAGTCTACCTTGGGGTATACCCACGGTAGTAGTTTATCGGTAGACGGTGCGCAAACTACGAACTCGATGGTGACGCAAGACACGGACAAGCTTTTTATCCAGGTTCGGCCGCCGAGTTGGCGTAATACCTACGTCCTGCGTCTGGTTGTATTGATTTGTGCTGAGAGAATATGATGTCCTAGGGGGGTCCCTTGCCCCTCCTTATATAGTCTGGAGGGCAGGGTTACAGATCTGGAAACTAATCCTAGTCGGTTACAATAGCCATAGATAATTCGATATCAATTCCTATTCTAACCGACTAGAATCCTGCTTGATCTCCACGTCTTGTTTCCTTGCGCGAAACTCTGAGCTGTCGGATCAAGCCTTGAACTCGTCTCGTAGTGAGCCGAGCTTCCTGGCTAAAGTCTAGCCGTAAGGGTATAGGGGTTTATACCCCCACACCTTCTTGCTGATAGATCAGAAATCTTTTGCTTCAATACGTCTCCTGAGGAAGTCAGAATGCCGATGCTCTTGTGCTTCTCATCGGCAAGGAGCTTCACTTTCATCATCTCCTCAGAGAGCTGAGCATGAGCAGCTCTATCGGCTAGACGCTGAGTAGCCTTTTGATACTGCAGCTGACGGCTCTCTAGGTGTGCAGCTTGAAACAGGATTTCTTCGGCATCGGCAGTAATTTGGCCTCTGAGGGTCTTGAACAAGGCCTTGGCCGGATCGGAGTCATCAACCAACTCGGTTGTGTGTTGATGAAGGAGGGCCGATAATTCTTCTAACTTTGCCCAGATTTCTGCCGATGTGATTCCAACTGCTCGAGAAGAACTTGCCTCCTCGCCTTCATCCTCGGAGATGTCGATGGCAAAGGAAAACAGGCTGTCGGGAGAGTCTTGTTCCTGAAAAGGAAAAATAAAATAAGTTATTCTATGATCAAGCATTGATAAACGATACAGATAGAGATTGGGTAACTTACTTGCTTCAGGGCCATCTCCCACCTTTGACTGGATGACGCCGATGGAACCACGGGCTGATCGGCTAAAATCGCCGATGAGACTATGTCAGCTGAAAAAGATTGACAGAAGTGATTAAGTAAAGAGGAGAAATAGCTTCATCGGCAATAAATGGAAAATATATTACCTTGAGGGGGTACAGTACTCGTCTCGACCGAGGAGACTACCGATGCTATGATTAGACTTGCTGGATCGGCGGTCTGCTCATGTACATCAGCTGGTATTTCTTCGGGCTGAAGTTCTTCTGGCTGGAACTCTTCTACTTGAGATTCTCCTTGTGGCTGAGGAGAAGGAATTTGCTGTGTTTGGGCTTCTGGAGAAGAAGGGGATGATTCTACTGGAATTGGAGATACTGGGGGAGGAGAAGGCGTTGCTATTCTTTGGCGCTTTGCTTGTGATCTGGTACTCTTGGCCCCTTTTCTCTTCGGCTGACTAGACTGGGGGGCATCGGCACTTGTGCTTCTGGTCCTTGCTGATTTACTGGTATGCTGGTACGACAATAAGGAGTTTGTGAGTACAAGTATGATAAGTACAAGAATGAGATCGGTGTGAGTGTAAGAATTCGAAAGTTTACCTTGAAGGCCTGTGCTAAAGTAGAGGCAGCTACCAATGGAGATGCCTTTGTCCGCTTGGTGGTGACTTTCTTGAGACGTACACCCCGATGCATTATAACGGTCAGGGATGGGGAGTTGTTGCCGATCAGAGAAATCGGACCCGATGGAAGGAGCTCAATCGGTTTACCACTCCTGCTGACCGATGGGGGTGCGTTATCAACCTGTAATATAACACAGAAGGTGAGTTACCGATGGAAGAAAAAGTAGGAGGATTGAAACATCAGTTTAAAAATACTTACAGTGTTATCAGGGACTTTGTATTGAGGGTCAATCATGCCACGGTATGTAAGAGCCGATCTGTAGAACAGATGCTCTTTCCATTCTTCCCACCATTGTTTGTATGCCTGAGTGATGAAGAGGGCCGGGATCCAATCTGATAAATTGGCATCTGTATCGGCATTTGGTGGCAGTTGAGCTATTCTAGTCCACTCGAGAAGACTAGTGATGGTTTCCCTGGGTTTTATCACATCGGCATAACAAAGTGCAATCGGCAGTTGACCGAAAGCTAGTTGACGGGCTAGTGCCGATGGGTTGTAGAATTCATAGGTCTGGTTGGAGGCTTTCCCACTACCGAAGAAGTTTACTAGTATGGCTCTTGGGGTGATGATTGCCATCATCACATCGTGATCCTTGTTGAGAGCATCATTGAACGGATGGAAGACCAAGGGAAATCTGGTGTCCGGATCTTCATAAGGCATCCATGCTCGCTGTTCTCTGGTCAGGCCCTCATATAGAGTCTGAAAGAATCGGCTAACCTGGTCTGTGTTACCGCCTGTGCTAGGCAAAACTATGGCAGCCTCACCAAAGTTCACAGGAGGATGAGTTGCCGATTCTTCTTCATCCAGTTCATAATTCTCGGCTATGTCCCTGGGGAAGCGTTGTGCGAAGAGGTCGAACTCAAGACGCTTGTGCATATGGAGGCTAAGCCACATATTGATGAACCACCAGGGACCCCCTAAATTGCCGATGGGTTGGCCGAGCAGGAGTTTCCTGGCTACTTGATGAAGGAGGTGGTAAGCCGAGCCAAGCAAGTATCGGCCAAGGGGAAATCCTGCTAAGTAGACAGAAGTTGGTCCTGCCGATCGACCACAGAATACAAATTTGTCCAGCCACATGTTCAGGAAAGTGGTTTGTTCCTTTATGTTGACAGGCCCTGTTCTACGGTACTTCTGAATATACCCAGACCAACAACCGATAGAGCGGGTTTCCACCTTAGCGCTGGGAGTGGTGTCAAATATGTGACTGCTATCGGCAGTGGATACATCAAAGCCGGTGAGCATAAGCACATCAGCAAGGTTGGGAGAAGCAGGGCCATGGACGAAAACAAAGGCATTAAGTGTGTCTGACCAGAAATATGATACAACAATCAGCAGTGATTCATTCCTATGCATATCGGCAAGAGACAACCTGATGCATTGATCCAGTTTTCGCTCACCCCACTTAACCTCATTTGAATGGTTGACTCTCAAGAACCAATCCTTCCATCCCTTGGTAGGACTGGGCCAGGAACGGAAGGCATCTTTCCACAGATCTAAAGAAAAATTCTCGGCTCCAAAGGGGATTCTGTTTGTCTCTGCGTTGATCAGATCGGTAGGATGTGGGTTCCCTAGTGGGCCGAGACATTGGAGGTGTGGCAGATCGGTAGGGATGACAATTTTATTGGACAAATCCTAGAAGTTTTTAAAGATAAAAAGAAGAACAAAAGAAAAGGAGAGGAATGTTCATTAAAATGAATTCCGGATGAACAAGGGTATGGTAAAAGTACAAGAGATGGGATGATGCACTGACCTCAGGAACAGCAAAGTTGATGGCCATATCCTCGCAAGGAAAATGATCGAAGACTTTGGGGTTGGTGGAGGAAGGCCTTCATTGGAGTTCTTGGAGCTCTCGAACAATGCCGCCGCCAGAAAGGCAGAGTTGGGGCTGTAGAATGATGCGATGGAGAAGGAGTACCCGAGAAGGGACTATTTATAGGACAAAATGGGCAAGGGCAAATCTGACTAATCTCGTCGCCGTATCCGCGAAATCCGAGGATACTCAGGTAGATATGGTAACTGTTCGCACGGTAATCAAGGGATTGTGCAGGCGATTTGACAGGAAGCGGTCGTGATCTGGAGATATTTCACTGTGCGAGATTTCCTGGTCGGTCCATCGGCGGCTTCCTCCAACGGTAATATTGCCGATGGGCGAATAAGGTGGAGATGTCTGGTTTGGGAGGTTGAGAAATTCGAGGGATCTGTGGAAGAATCGGGCCGGGGTTGTTCGGCTTTAACGATCGGTTGCCAAATTGGAAGAGTTAACTGCGAAAAGGCGTCATTAATGGAGAGAATTTCGGAGCATTAAGGATTTCATACTCCGAAACTGGGGGGCATGTGTTGACACCATTTTTTGGACACGTGCACGAGGGACCAGTAGAGTACAGATCGGCAGGAGGAGCAACGGTAACTAGATTGCAGAAGGGTTGCCGATGAGGAAGGTTGCCGATGAAAGGACGATTGAATATGGCTAAGTCCAGGAGTGGTGGCGCGTTCCTAACCGATGACCAGTATCAATGTTTGCCGATGGCGGTAACAGGAAGATTGCCGATGGCTTCGTGGAAGTTGCCGATTGACCCGTGGTGGTGTCCTGGTCGGTTGCGAGAAGATAATTTTATATTTTTCTTAGTTATCTAAATTCGTTTTGTATACGGGTTATGTTTAATTTGGAATTCGAGTCCTAGTCGTGTCTGATTGTAGCTCTTTGAGCAGGGTATCAATATAGACCCTAGGGCTTTGTAAACAGAGATCAATCAATAAATCAAACACAAGTTTTCACTCATATTCCAGCATCTACTTTTTCAACGACTTCGTCATACTTTTCATTTTTATTACGAGTTCTTAGGAGTTCGTCGACTTAAGCTCGGCGTATTCTCAAGTTCCGCGTGAATACCTCTTGGCCGTGACATCCGGGCGCATCGCTGTTGTCGGGACCAAAGTATTCGAGTTATCACCTTTGCCGATAGTAAGGTCAAATCGGCTGGCACGCCTTAACGTTTAAATCGGGTATTAGCCCTTTGTGTTTGCAGATCCGCTTTTGCATCAACACTACCCTGTATAAGATATAAAAAAATATAGAACAAATTGTAAGCGTGACAAAGATAGAAGTACTTGGTTGAGATTTTTATCTATGAGTATTTATTTAATATATTCTTCTGATAGCCATATTTCTATTTCAAAAAGAATCCTAGTGTTCCCTGGCAACGGCGCTAGAAATTCTTGTTGGCGCCGCTTACGCCGCTTATGCTAAGTTGTCATCCCTAACGCGATGCAAGAGGTGTGGTTGTACTTATCATCAGGGCACTATATAAAATATGAATAAAAGCTATCCGCAAGTTGTTGGCATTTCTTAACGTAGTCACTAGGAGTAGGCAGAGAGCCTATCCCTAGCCAGGCAAAGAGTCTATCCCCAGCCACTGCGCTAGAAATGTCGGGTGTTGATTTTACTTAGAGACATCACTAAAGTATAGTAGTGTCACTAGTATTGACCTTGATAGTTCCTTGATCTTTTAGATATTAATCCGCAAGCGCACGGAGCTATCATTGTAGCATTTCACCTAGTGAGTATTCGGGTATTGTTATTTGTATTTTCCCAAAGGAAGGCATTTGATTAAGATTCTGATATGATCATGAATAGTAGTACTATGAAAATTAACCAGTTCTTCATACAGGGGTAAGGATTCATAGTAGAGATAGTGGACACACAAATGAGCTCATCTCAAATGATAAATAAAAGAGAAACTAATAAAATAAGATTTCTAGACGAGCAGGCATTAATCAAGTATAGTCATGTTACGGTTAGTTAATATTCATACAATTCTTATAATTAGGATTAGTTAAGTGTGATATGGATTAGTTAATATTCATACAATTCTTATAATTAGGATTAGTTAATATTCATACAATTCTTATAATTAGGATTGGTGGGCGCCATTAATCTACAACAAAAGTAATGCAAAATACTAAGACAACGTATCCAAGGCAGAGTAAATAATATTAAATAAAATCTACTCCCACTAAAATCAACATCCCTCAATTGATACTTAGTGATTCATGACCCACAACTAACAAGTATACTAGTGAGCTTTAGCATCACTGCTAGTAGACATGTTAGATCAGTAAGCAACTCCTTGCTAATCATATCACATCTGACTCTTGTTGTTGGGATGGCATCTCTATGCTTATGTTACCTAACTACTTATGCTCCAAGGTCCCTAACTGTTAGGATGACCTTGTTCAAGAAACCAACCCTTCTGCAGTAAGTATCCGATACGAACCTGCCTAGTCAAGGAAAACCAGTGGCACCCTAATTTCATAGACCTACCACCGATTGTACAAGACGCCTGACAGTGTAAGGTTTGGGGGAGCATGTAACTTAAACATTGCTGAGGGATCGTTCTACTGCACTACCGCACGCATGTAGACAAAACATCATCGCATATGAAAGTAGAACATAGTAAGAACGACATTAACATAGATATGACTTGGTATAGCCCATTATCACTTTGGGGATCTCCATCTCCATCTATCTGTTCATCATGGCGATCTCCATCTCCATGATCCATGTATGCCATCCTCCAGTAACAATTCCACCAAGACTAGCTATCACTAACGCAAGGCAGTGAATTAAAATTACATAGTCATGGGTAGGATCATCATAGATTAGCATGCAGGCCATTACATCACGTGGACAATATCTATGTGGCTCTAGCCATATTGTCATTATCATGATGTGCAAGCCATGAATTTATTACATACATGCATCACATAAACATAAGGGCTATACCAGTCATGAATCATTGCAAAACAGAGTTAACCGATTCGGACATCCAAACTTGCAGGGCCAAAAGCTCTATTTTCCTAGCCTTTTTGTGCAATTCTAATTTCACCGAAAATAGTTTCACGCGGAGAATCAGATGTAAAAATTTTTTCTCTATGATTTTTGTTTAGAGATCGTCTCAATCCGAGTTACGGATCAAAAGTTACGGCTGTTTTACCAAACAACACTTTGTCCGGCAATCCGCCGCCTGGCAGTAGATCTCATCTACTACCGCCACACATCACATGCGCCCGGCACTTCACCTAGGGTTCCATTAGATCAATCTGATTGATCTCTATCTCACCATGACTAGGTTTACATGTATCACTTAACTTGAATGGCGGAATTCCGACCGGTACGAGTAGATCGTTACAATACCAGCACAACAAAACCATGAACCAAGATCATGAGACTCATCTAAAACTGCACATATCTCTATATGTACCCAATCGAATCTATAACAACATAGTAACGGCTCTGATACCACTAATGGATTATGAGGATGCTACACTAGCTAGGAAACAAAAATTTCAACCTCATAAACAAGGACCAACTGCAAGTTATAGATTACGAGATTACCACTAGACGCGCAGATGCAGCGGAAGCGACTCGGTGTAGTTGTGCGCATAGTAGCAGTGTCCTGCAGTTGCGTGGTCGTTCTTGTGCTCCAGATGCAGCACCTTCGAGGTATCCCACACGTGCGGGGAAGAAGTGTTGCGCCTTCGGACTGCTAGGTCCACGAGGAGCAAAAAGGCACGAGCGTGGGTGAGCGGCGGCGGCTGCCTAATGGCATGGGATTAACCCTGGCCGCTGTTGATATTTGGGAACGCAATAAGGAATTGATCCGCAAGCGCACGGATATCGGTGAGCATTTCACCCGGGAAATTATCCAGAGTATCGTATTTATTTTTTTACCACTAGGAGAAAGAGTGCATCTGACTAACCGGTCTATTACTACTAACCTTTAGGCACAAAGAATGTCTTTCGATGTGAGTGATAAATAGAGAAGACTGCAACTGTAGTCTCCTTCTAACCTTGGTAAGGATGATCTACTGTTCTAATGGGGAGGCTAACGGAATCTAGACACCACAAAGGATGTTCGACCCGCACCTATAAACCCTATCCTTCCTGCTAACGAGATGTGATCTACAAAGGTAGCTCGGAAATGTCACGTTCCTCACTACTACCACGGTCCAGCTAGTCAGGGAATATCTATGAGTACCCCAGCCTAAACACCACGTTTACGCCAGCAATGATTACTCTAAACTCTACGCGAAGAGATTAAAGTAAACTCATAAACCATAAGAACAATAAAACAAGAACTTACAAGAATTACTGAAGAATCCTAGGAGCAAGCTTCGGGTTAGGAGAACTTGATCCCGCAGGTACAAGCTTGGAGTAGACACCGACAGGCCGGGCTTCCTCCACTCTACACCTCCACTCTATATCTCTCAATCTAGTAGAAACTAGAAGATCTATTTCTACCTTACATTGATTGCTAAGCCTAAAAAGAAATATTAATTAGAGAAGAGGTTTTCCTTCGAGGGCACCCCTCAGTCTCTATGATAATTTATTCATGTCTTCTAGGGGCCAGGGGGGCCTCGCTTATATAGTCCTCCCCTTCTATGCGTTTTTGGGTCGATAGCCGAGGTGGTACTATGTTTTTCTTGATCCAATAGGTCGGTGGAATATCCCGAGCGAAGGAGTCCTGAATTGGCTCCAGAAGGGGGGCGGGCGCCTAGGCTTCCAGGGCGGGCGCCCTGGGCCTGGCCCAGCTTCGCCTCCGCTTCGGTCTCGTGGCTTCTGGAGTCTTCTAGATGATGTAAAATTGCGCGGTGCGTTGATATCTCTATGTAATCCTGACATGTGAGCCTTTCTTCCTTATTTCCTGATAACCCCCTGCAGAAATAGATAAACAACAAAACTCGTGGAATTCTGTCAGATCAAACCCTAATTCTATGTGCTGGTTGCATATTGGTCCTTTCTCTTGTTTATTTGATAATTAAAATTGATACTTAAGAACCGTCAACAAATACCCCCATACTTAGGCTTTTACTCGTCCTCGAGAAAAGGATGGTTAAGAAAAATATCTGGGGTAAAACATTTTAAAGCATTTTATATTTGCAGGGTGTTAAAATTTCCACTGTGTACCATAGTCAGGGAAGTATATGATTAAGAGTAAAGATCCTTTCTTCTCAATCCTGTCACTTGGAGTTTTTGTATATTTTTAAAAGAAAGTTAGCATACCTTTTTATCCTCATAGGTTCTCTCAGATCACTCATTATCTTTTGTATATATATCCTACTGAGGTTGTTTTATTTTGCAAAAATTCTTAAGTATACTCACTTTGCATTTATTGCCTGATCAAAACGGGATCCGAGGAGGGGAATGTCATACTCTTAGATCAAAGACTTTAAAAACTTTGTCAACTCTTGCTGGCATATTGCTTATTAGAGGGACCATGGGCTATCATATTTTTTTTTAAGTGGATACCGAGGTACCCCTAATTCTACTGCCGGACACTTGTCCATTTTTTCTGCGAGGTTGTCGAGCACTTGCTCCTTTTTATTTCCTCGAAATATCTCTATTTTTGCATAGCCCATGCCTCTAATGCAATAATACTTCGGAAGAGTGAATCTTACTGAAATAGTGTCTTGATCTTGGGAGCATGATAAATCTCTCAACAAGGGTCTAACTCATTTTGAACAAACTCAATACAGAGCAGATAGCTTTTATAATCATAATTAATATTTTAGTTTTATCAGGCATATAAAACACTGAGGATGGTAGCTAGGAATTTGAATATTTTGAAATAAATTCTCCAAGCAACAATGATATCAAGAATAAGAAACTTATACTCTATCATCACATATTCCATTTGACTTAAGTAACACAGGGTTTTAAAATGATTTTATAATAATTGCAAGTTTTTAGGAAATATCACAGATTGAGATTAATCATGATTAGAAATATTTTAATATTTTTATTTTATCATGTCGGAAACAGTAATCTGCATAATCCAAAATATGTGTAAAGTAAAGTGTGCAGAGTGTGTACCTGAATCGTGGAGTGGTGTAGTCGGAGTGTGTTTGGCATGTTGAGGGATCTCCCCCATACTTGTTTTCTGCTTTCTTGCACAAAAATAAAGTAGAGACACACAAAACATAATAATAATAATACTCTTTATTGATCTTGAGGCATTTATTACAAAAGACTGATAGCAAACTGATAACAAACTGATAATAATAGCAAACTTATAAAAGCAAACTTAAACCGAATTTAAAGATAGATAACTAAGATGCACTGCCTCAAGGTCTAATCTAGATAACTTAGCGGCGCTCTAATTCTTTGATCTTCTTGTTGGCACTGGCAAGATCCTGCCTAAGGCCTAGTATAACGGTGTTGTGGTTAGAGAGCTGCCTAGTGAGGGAATTAATCGAGGACTGGAGGTCTATGATAATTCTATCTAGCCTGCGAACTTCCTCATCAATATCCATTATAGTCTTGCGACGCTTGGGAGGTGTCTCAAAAGCATTGAGAGCGTGCTTCGGGGCTGCCTTTGGAGGGATGAAACGGACTTTGGCTGCTCTAATCCCTTCAAAGTAAGGCCTTTCCTCCTCCGTAGTGTAGCGAACACTGCTGATCTCACCGCTTCGGTTGGTCTTGACTCCAACGACCCTCTCATTGGGTCTAGGTGGAAGGACTCTTGTGCCGATTGGCACCTTGATAGTGGTCTTCGTCTTAGATGATGATCCTTTGAGGAGTAGGGGTTGTGGTGGTGCGGTGAGAACTAGTTGAGCATGGTAAGATTGGGCGGAGCTGCGTTGGCGTAATGGTATGGCTTCTAGCTGACGCTCTGTGTTGGCCGGGACGAGAGCACGGGCATCGGGGTCTTCCACTGGCTCCATGTTGAGGTTGAAGGGGACGACTTCCCAATCATCGTGGTACTTCTCGGCCATTGGAGTAGCAAGGAAATAAAATTTTAATTAAAGACGAGCTAATCAAGCTCTAATTGAAGGAGAGAAAGCTTGATGGCTTAGTGTTTGAAAACTGAGGTCAGGGGTCTGTTTATATAGGGGTCAAAAGGGTGCCTCTATGGGTTGTTCGGGTTACTCCCGTCGACTTGCGTGGGAAACTTTCCGTCCGAGGGATTATCCGAATTACCATAAGTGCATTTTCTATAACAGAGAAAGTCGGGACCGAGGGGGAACAGGGGCAGGGCGCCCGCCCACTTGACCTGGGCGCCCGCCCTCTCTCTGGCCCCTCTGTGGGCCCACTTTTCCGAGCATGTTTCTAGATGCGAAATTATTTAGAAAAATATATATATGACCCAAAACCATCAGACCAAAAGTGTCGGGCTCTAATTCTCTATGGGAAGGTAAAAATGGACTACGTCTATTTCTTCAAATTCCTCATTGGGCTCTAAAAATAATTTAAGACGTTGACCATTTACCTTGAATAACGTACCTTCGTTATTTTGAAGTGTGATAGCTCCGTGGGATGATGAATTGATTACCTTGAATGGTCCTTCCCATTTGCTCCGGAGTTTTCCATGCCCGAAAAGCTTCACCCTGGAATTAAAAAGTAATACCTTATCTCCGGGTGTGAACTCCTTCTTCTTGATTCTCTTGTCATGCCACCGTTTGACTCTTTCTTTGTAGATCTTTGAATTATGATATGCCTTCTCTCGCCATTCTTCCAATTCTGATAATTGCATTCTTCTATAATCTCCAGCAACATCTAGGTCCATATTCCATCTCTTTATGGCCCAGTGTGCTTTGAATTCTAGTTCAACAGGTAGATGGCAAGTCTTCCCGTACACCAATTGGTATGGAGACATTCCAATTGGGGTCTTGTATGCTGTCCGGTATGCCCAGAGTGCATCGGGTAACTTGTCTTTCCACGCCGTTCCCATTTCATTTACTGTCTTCTGAAGAATATTCTTGATTTGTTTGTTGGAAGTCTCTGCTTGGCCACTTGTCTGAGGATGATAAGGGGTAGCGACATTGTGACGGATTCCATGTCTTGATAGATATTGCTTGAAACGTTTGTCGATGAAGTGTGCTCCTCCATCACTTATCACTACTCTGGGAACTCTAAATCTTGGAAATATAATTTCTTCAAACATCCTCTTTGAACTGACGTTGTCGGCATGCTTGCAAGGTAATGCTTCTACCCACTTGGAGACATAGTCAACCGCCACCAAGATGTACTCGCACTTCTTTGATGGAGGAAATGGACCCATGTAGTCTATTCCCCAGACATCAAAGAGCTCAATCTGAAGGTTGTTGGTGAGTGGCATTGCATCCCTTGTATTTATGTTTCCGTGCCTTTGACATGGCCCACATCTCCTGATATATTGCTTCGTGTCTTCATACATTGTAGGCCAATAGAATCCACACTGCCAGATCTTTGAATGTGTACGGAATGCTCCATAATGACCTCCATATGGTGATGAATGACATCTGTCGATGATCTTCCATCCTTCCTCAGTGGTCACACATCTCCTGAGTAAGCCATCAGAGCATACTCGGAAGAGGTATGGCTCATCCCATATATGTGAACGACTTTCTTGAGTAAGCTTCTTCTTGTTTGCTCCTGGTGGTACATACCCTGAAACCATAAAATTAACAATATCTGCATACCAAGGGTCAGACCTGTTAATCCCGTAGAGCATGTCGTCCCGGAGTGAATCATTGATAGGGGTTTCCTGTGGACTCTTAAAATACATTCTAGACAAGTGATCAGCAACAGAATTTTCTACTCCTTTTTTATCTTTTATTTCTAAGTCAAATTCTTGGAGTAATAAGATCCATCTAATCAGGCGAGGTTTAGCATCTTTTTTAGTGAGCAAATATTTTAATGCAGCATGATCAGTGTAAACAATTATTTTAGCTCCAACTAAATAAGATCTAAATTTATCAATGGCAAAGACAACAGCCAGAAGCTCTTTTTCAGTGGTTGCATAATTAAGTTGAGCTCCTGTCAAAGTTTTACTGGCATAAGCAATTGCATGATGCTTCTTATCTTTAGTTTGTCCCAATACTGCCCCCACAGCATAATCACTAGCATCACACATAATTTCAAAAGGCAACGACCAATCAGGGGGTTGAATGATTGGTGCAGAGATGAGTGCTTTCTTTAATAAATTGAAAGATGTTAGACATGCATCATCAAATTCGAAAGGAGCATCCTTGGCTAGCAAAAGAGTAAGTGGTCTAGCAATAAATGAAAAAATTTTTATGAATCTACGATAAAAACCAGCATGGCCAAGAAAACTTCGAATTCCTTTTATATTCACAGGTGGAGGTAGTTGTTCAATTACTTCAATTTTAGCTTTGTCTACCTCGATCCCTCTTTCAGACACTAAGTGTCCTAGCACTATTCCTTCTCTAACCATAAAATGACATTTTTTCCAATTAAGGATTAAGTGCTTTTCTTCACATCTTTGCAAAACCTTGTCTAAGTTTTCAAGACAACTATCAAAAGTTTTTCCATAAACAGAGAAATCATCCATGAAAACTTCCATAATCTCTTCAATCATATCAGAAAATATAGACATCATGCATCTTTGAAAAGAAGCTGGTGCATTACATAACCCAAAAGACATTCTACGGTAAGCATAAGTTCCATACGGGCATGTAAAAGTGGTTTTGCTTTGATCATCAGGATGGATCGGGATTTGGTGATATCCTGAGTATCCATCTAAGAAACAAAAGAATGAATGGTTTGCTAACCGCTCTAGCATCTCATCTATGAAAGGTAAAGGAAAGTGATCCTTTCTCGTGGCTTTGTTTAATTTTCTATAGTCTATGCACATCCGCCATCCTGTGACGGTGCGTTGCGGAATTAGCTCGTTCTTTTCATTCATAATAACTGTCATGCCTCCCTTTTTAGGCACAACTTGTACTGGGCTTACCCACTCACTGTGCGGCACAGGATATATAATCCCTGCATGCAGCAACTTTATAACTTCCTTTTTAACTACCTCTCTCATAGTGTTGTTAAGTCTACGTTGGGGTTCTCGAGAGGGTGTAACAGAAGGATCTGTTGGAATACGATGGGTACAAATCATAGGACCGATTCCTGTAAGATCTTGAAGTGAGTAGCCGAAAACTGAGTGATGTTTCTCAAGAACGGTCATTAATCGCAGAGTTTGATCCTGATTGAGTTTATCGCTAATGATCACAGGGAATTCTGGATTATTGTTTAGAAAAGCATAGGTAAGACCGGGTGGTAAAGTTTTAAGCTCTATAGGGGATCTAGGTGTTTCTGCAAACTCATCTAAGGGTTCAGGCTCGGAAGGTTCGTCTTCTTCTTCTGTGAAGAAAGGAGTTTCGTCTTCTAAGTCTGGTTCATCTAAAAGCTCTAGAGATGCAGCCTTTACTTCCTCCATAGGATCAGGCAAAAGATATGACTCGGCCTTATTATTTAAGGAGTGTGAAATTATCATTGGGAATTGAAAAGTTTTTCCAAAAGAAATGTGTAGCTTTCCAGTATGACCTTCATAAAGGAGTCTTCTAAAAGGTTGTCCTATCAATAAGTCGAAGTCCCATGTATCAAAGATATAGAAGTTCAAATGAACTATGGAGCCTTCTACCGTAAGAGGTAGGACATTAATAATTCCAAGACTGGGGACTAATCGTCCCGAAGATTCCTTTATGACCTTTGTTGTGGGGGTTAAGACAAGATTTTTAAATAGTTTAAGTGCAAAAGATTCAGACATAATGTTGATCCCCACAACAGGATTATAAAGAGCATTAAATCGATCAGAGTTATAAGCACAGCGTATAGTTATAGAGGGTGTGTCCAAACGGATCACATCAGAGGAAAGCTCTGATTCCTCCAACCATTCGCTACTCATCACTGAGATAAGCTCTCTCAATTGATATTCACTTGGTAAATAAATGCTAGACTGGCCGTTTTGGGGTTTGTCAATAGAATGGTAGTTTGAAATATTTCCAAAATCGGCAAAAAGATCGGATTCTATATCCAGCATGAAGTCCGGTAGTGGAATTTCTTCCTCTTGTGGCTCAGAACTTGGGATAGCTAAAGTAGATGAAGAATTTGGCAGAGTGTCTACTTCGGCTTCGTAGGTTTCATCATGAAGGGTATTATCCATCTCAGCTTCTAGGATTCTATCTAGGATCACTCTAGCTTCATCAGCAGGGATGCGAAAGAAAGAACCTCTAGACATTGTGTGTAGCATTTGTTTGTGATTTTTATGAAGACCTCAAAAAAAGTGAAATAAAAGAACAGGGTCTTCAAGATTAAGGTTTGGACCAGATTCTAAAAGATCAGAAAAACGTTTCCAGGATTTTCCCAAAGTTTCATTATCTTTTTGTTTAAAAGATAGGACTTCGAGTCTAAGGTCGGCTATACGGTCAAGGGAATAGAAATCTAGACAAAAATTGGCTCGTAAGACTCCCCATTCACCTTGTTGTTGACTTACCTTCTGACTGTACCATTGTCTAGCTTCTCCCCTTAGAGAAAAAGGAAAAAGCTTCCAACGTAAAGTCTTATCAGAAATGCCTTCAATGCGAAGACAATCACATGTTTGCTCAAAATCTCTAATATGAAGGTAAGGGTTTTCGTCTTCCTTTCCCGAAAAAGATAGGTTTTGAATCATGGCAATCAACCTAGAACTTAACTTATACTGGGATGTTTGGATAGGCTGTGATGATTCCCATGGTAAAAGGTCAGTTGCTAAAGGGATTGCATACTCATGGATCGATTTAGAATTTTGGTTTTCCATAAGGTAAGAAGAAAAAAAATAAATAAAGAATATAAAAGATAAGAAAAGATAAAAGTATAGATACAAGCTAATAGCAAGACACAGGTTATCTCAGCAACCGTCTTTCTCCCCGGCAACGGCGCCAGAAATGCTTGTTGATATTTGGGAACGCAATAAGGAATTGATCCGCAAGCGCACGGATATCGGTGAGCATTTCACCCGGGAAATTATCCAGAGTATCGTATTTATTTTTTTACCACTAGAAGAAAGAGTGCATCTGACTAACCCGTCTATTACTACTAACCTTTAGGCACAAAGAATGTCTTTCGATGTGAGTGATAAATAGAGAAGACTGCAACTGTAGTCTCCTTCTAACCTTGGTAAGGATGATCTACTGTTCTAATGGGGAGGCTAACGGAATCTAGACACCACAAAGGATGTTCGACCCGCACCTATAAACCCTATCCTTCCTGCTAACGAGATGTGATCTACAAAGGTAGCTCGGAAATGTCACGTTCCTCACTACTACCACGGTCCAGCTAGTCAGGGAATATCTATGAGTACCCCAGCCTAAACACCACGTTTACGCCAGCAATGATTACTCTAAACTCTACGCGAAGAGATTAAAGTAAACTCATAAACCATAAGAACAATAAAACAAGAACTTACTAGAATTTAGAAGTCGAATTACTGAAGAATCCTAGGAGCAAGCTTCGGGTTAGGAGAACTTGATCCCGCAGGTACAAGCTTGGAGTAGACACCGACAGGCCGGGCTTCCTCCACTCTACACCTCCACTCTATATCTCTCAATCTAGTAGAAACTAGAAGATCTATTTCTACCTTACATTGATTGCTAAGCCTAAAAAGAAATATTAATTAGAGAAGAGGTTTTCCTTCGAGGGCACCCCTCAGTCTCTATGATAATTTCTTCATGTCTTCTAGGGGCCAGGGGGGCCTCGCTTATATAGTCCTCCCCTTCTATGCGTTTTTGGGTCGATAGCCGAGGTGGTACTATGTTTTTCTTGATCCAATAGGTCGGTGGAATATCCCGAGCGAAGGAGTCCTGAATTGGCTCCAGAAGGGGGGCGGGCGCCCAGGCTTCCAGGGCGGGCGCCCTGGGCCTGGCCCAGCTTCGCCTCCGCTTCGGTCTCGTGGCTTCTGGAGTCTTCTAGATGATGTAAAATTGCGCGGTGCGTTGATATCTCTATGTAATCCTGACATGTGGGCCTTTCTTCCTTATTTCCTGATAACCCCCTGTAGAAATAGATAAACAACAAAACTCGTGGAATTCTGTCAGATCAAACCCTAATTCTATGTGCTGGTTGCATATTGGTCCTTTCTCTTGTTTATTTGATAATTAAAATTGATACTTAAGAACCGTCAACAGCCGCGCCCCCTCCCTCTCTTATATAGGCGTCCTCCAATCAGCCCCTAATCAGGGGCCCAATTAGAAACCCTAAGCCTTGTCTAATTCGGGTCCAACCCGAATTAGGTTTCCAGCCCCTTAAGCGTGCGACCCTATGGGTTCACGTACATATAGACATGGGCCGAGTACTCCTACTCACCCAATAGTTGACAGTGTCCTCTAGCAAGGCGTGACAACTCCTATACGTACGCAAAGATCATATGAGATGAACCACTACACACATATACATGTTATTCCCTTGCCACACGATATTTGGTTCAACTCGTGGGTTAACATTTAACCTAAGCAAAGCCATGCATTTGTTGATCCAATCACTTGAGTGATCCAGTGATATCTCTCTCACTTAGAGAGGGGCAAGTTCCATCTTGATCATCTATGTCTCACAGCATGTTCCTCGACAAACCCGATGACCACCTTTATAACTACCTTGTAACGGAGTAGCATTTAATAGTCCCTAAGTAGGTCGTTTCACATCTTGAGAACATACAATAATCTTAGGTCTAAGGACATAACGTACATGATGTATAAAGAGATAATAAGGACATCTCATGTTGGGTCAGTCCAGCCCCATGTCATACATGTGCCCACATTATTAGTTTGACATCTCTATGTCTATGACTTGTGAAACAAAGTCATCAACTAATACATGTGCTAATCTAATGTTCATGTGTATCCTCACACGAACTCTCATCAGGGACAACTTTAGAATAACCATACAAGTAAAAGAGTTTCACAAACAATTCACATAATTGTTAATCAATACAAGTTTGTCTATAATGGATATTCACTGAACTCATAATATATGTCATGGACACAATCGTAATATCATCATCTCTATGATTACCTCTAGGGCATATTCCTAACACTCCAACCCTATGGATAGACAAGTTATGAATTGGGCACACCTTGCGGTGTGATGAACCACCACATCCAACCTAACTCTAGCTTTAATTAAGTGAAATGTATTTATTAGGCACAATGTTAATGATGACACTCTATTGACACATAGACTATACTCTAGTTCATATATCAATAGCATAACATCGCAACTATACTCTAGTTCATAATCATGACTATAATTAAATAATGAGAGAATGAACTTGGAAGAACTCATGATTCTATTCATACCCCAAGTGGTCTTCTTCCAAGGAGTCAAGCTCTCCAAGGTAGCTTTGCCTTACTCTTCTACTAACAAGAAAATAAAAGAACTACAACTAGAGAGTGGAAATGGAGAATGGCTCAAGTGTTGGTGTGTGTTGAGAGGGGGGGTATGGCCCCCTATTTATATAGTTAAGTGAGGTGGTGCTCTCCCACAATCTGCGCATAAGATCTCAATCCACCGACCCCAAGGAGCACCATGCAGCCGCACTACAAAGGCGGTGCTGAGAGGGCTCAGCCAGGGGCTGGCCGCCCAAGGGACCGGCCGGTCCCTAGGTGGCACCCCTCGGCCTCCAGCTTCACATGTTGGACCTTGTGCCTCTTCTCATGAGGGTTGCGTAAGGGGGAATTGCTCTAGAGAAACTTCACTTGACGTCTTGGTTATTTGATAGCGTAATCATGTGTTGAAAAGCGCCTTTTTGTGGTGTCCTCATGTATTTGTGCACATGTCCTATAAAAAATACAATCTTTCAAATACATGTGGAACTAGGTTAGAAATAAATGCATATGTGATGTTGGTTTGCCAAATTTCCCTATTTTTGATAGTAATTGACCATCGGATTTTTGAGTTAATGACCGTCAACACAAGCGCACAGATAAAAATGCTCCCATTGTAGCATTTCACCTAGGAAAGTTCTAGGTATCGTTATTTATAATTCTACCACTGGAAACACTAAAGGATTGAAATAGAAAATAATATATCTATATGAATATGGCTATAAGAATTATAAATACATACTCTAGATATGAATCTATCAACCACTTCTATCTTAAACAAGGGTAAGGGAAACATTGATAATAAAGATAATATGATAAATATAGGGAATCCATAATTAGAGAGAACTCATCTGATCAAGTAGGGTAAAAGGAAAGCGACACGGTTAGAGATTTAGATTCCTAAGTTAAGTCAGATCTAATAAGCCTTAGGGTTCTATTCTACTCTATATCATCTATAGCATAATCGATCTTCCATCTAAGCATAAGGAACATTACTTCAGGGATTTTAGGAACACAACAATCCATCCCTAAGCAATCGGGTTCTACTTGGCCTAGATTCGGGGGGTGGACTACAGAGGACTCAACGAAGCTATAATAGTCACCTTCATGATCTACCACATGGCCTGAAAAATTGGGTGCATTCGCAGGTAATATAAACTAGACACCATGTCTACATTATCTCTACCACCTAATTCAATCTAGAGTTGAACTAAGCGCTCTACGAACATATGCATAAACTTCAATTAGATCATGACTAAATCAAAGATAGAGCTAGAACGAACTAAGAACAAACTAGACAAGAATTTAATAATATTGAAGTAGAACAAAGTCATAATTACAAGATACAAAGGCAGAATTACCAAATCTCCTAAAGTAGATCTGGAACCCTGAGCCGCTGATGACGCGCGTCAACTCTACTTTTATCTAGCTAAACCTAACCCTAATCTTGAAGTAGAGCTATAATCTTCTATCTAGCCTCTAAATGAGATCTTGATTGATCGATTGATGGATTGATTCCTCAGGGGTCTGCCTCTTCTTTTATAGTCTAGTAGGGTGCACCAGAGTCATTGGATTGAAACCGACTCGAACAAGGGTGGAGATGCGCCGAGGAGTTGGAATGTAATGCGCTATGGGAAGGGGAGACCGCCGGCCTATGGGCCCAGGCCAGTCGACCCCACTTGTTAGCTTCTGGTCCCCCACTTCGGTCTCGTGCCTTCTCGGATCTTTTGGAGTCCTCATGTAATTTTTCGTGTAATTTCGACGTGATCCGTTCTGTTTCCTTGACTTCTACTCCTCCTCGGACTCTTCTGATTTTATCCAAAAAATCCAAATTTCACCAAAACCGTGGAATTTAATATGTTAGTCCTTAGGACTCCTACTTGGTGATGACTCTGGTGACTTCTAGAAGATTCTTGAGCATATTGATTTGGGACTCTCTCGTCTAGACTCCAAATATAGCAAATAATATGTTTGTTTCGATCGTCTCGACGAGCCCTTCATAATGGTGTGCTCAGATTCATCACTTGAGATACTTTTGTGTGGCAAAATAGTGATAACCTGCAAAACAAGTGAGAGCAACACACCTCATGGAACTTGTTAAGAATAAACCCTACAACTATGCATTAGTAACTCTTTTCTTGTCATATTGTGAATTAATTGATGGTATAATGTTGACATTAAGGAACATCAACATCTATTACAACACCGCTTACCACTCAACCCTTCACACATCGTCGTTCACTCTGGTTTATGGTCGTGCACCACCGGAGCTGTTGTCTTATGTGCCTGGACATGCCTAGACTATTGCTGTCGATGGTCTTCTTGCCAACCAGGATGAGTTTCTAGAGGAAGTTCGTGCCCGTCTCCTTCAAGCCCAAGAGCATGCACAAAGATTCTATAATGATAATCATCGTACTTTGGAGTTCGCAGTGGGTGATTGGGTTCTCTTGTGCCTTCTCAATCGTTCTACCCAATCTCTTGTGCCAGGCAGTCACAGTAAGATAGGACCTAAATATGCTAGGCCACATCAAGTCCTGGAGCATATTGGTGAAGTGGCCTATTGCCTTTAGTTGCCTACCAGTGCAAGGATCCATGATGTGTTTCATGTTGGGGTGTTGAAACTGTTTCATGGTGACCCTTCGTTAGTGATTCTAGCGATGCCACCTCTTCAACATGGTCGACTCTTGCTTCATCCTGAACGTGTGTTGCACTCCAGCCTTCAGCGCAGGGACTGGCATGTGCTTGTCCGACGGGCGGGTCTACCACCTTCTGAGGCTACCTTGGAGTCAGTCACTGATTTTCGCATTGCACATCCTAACTTCTAGCTCGAGGTTTTTGGAGGAGGGGATAGATGTTATGGTCGGTGTTACGTATGAGAAGAGGAATAGTAAGCAAGGTGGCTGAGTCAGTCGCCTAGATGTCAGGAGAGATCTACTAGAAGATTTAAATTGTTAGAAAGTATGAGTTGGCTAGTTAGAGTTTGTGTCGGTTTCCTATTCGAGTCCTTATTTTGAGCATAAAGCTATTAGAGTCCAGTGTATAAGAGTCCAATTTGTGATCAATGAGAACTAGCCTGTGATTGAGATTTTACATCTCCCTTGGGCGCCTAGGCCCCTACTCCCATTCCTCTCACACGCCAGCTTCCTGCCACAGTGCCTACATGCCGCCAAAACCCTCGTGCTCGAGCTCCCTTCTCTCCATCCTACTTCCTGCGCAGCAAAGCTCGATGTTGTAACACATTAGAAGGTGATAAGGAATGGCAGTAGAATGATAGAGGCAAAGGAAGGCAATCACACTTTTTCTCATGAGGGCATGCAATTGTGTAGTCCTGCTGCTACACCAAAAAATACTTTGTTATGATGAGTTTGTTTCTTGAAAGCCCCAATACAAGTTAAGTTTCTTAATATTTTAGTTTAATTCAAGATTGTGCATTTTCACCTATCTTTATTTAGAACAATAAAATTTTGATATTGAACTTGGAGCGACCGTGACAAAATTAGTATTAAAAGCCAATCATTTCTAATAACAATAGCTCAACATCAAACATGGCATGAACAACTACTATTTGCCTAGAGAGTTGTTCCAGTAATACATCTTCTAACTTTTGAAAGGGATCAAAGTTAGCAGGCATAATACATGTACATACATGTAATAAGATGAGATCTGAATACAAATAACCTATTAGTATAAGATAGGGTTTGGTGCTCAGTTTTGCACAAAAGGGAAGAGAAGGGATTGGCACACCTGGTGGCGCTGCTCACAGGGCAGGAGGGAGATGGAAGTGTGGTAGGAGAAAAGGATTTGGTAGCACTACAGGACCGACAAAGACATGAGCCAGATTAGGGGGAGGGATGTGTAGGCATCCTACCGACTTCCTCTACCGCTCATCTGGCCTCCACGACCACGATCAACCTGGCAAACACAAAGATGGTGGTAGGGTGTTGGAGTAGGGGCAACATGGATCAGTGTTGGTGCAGGGGCAGTAGGGGTCATCACCGATGAGACTTGAGAATTGGCAAGCCCAGTCTCTACCGCTGTCGTCGTTGGAGGGGACGTGGGAGGGGAGGAGAGGGGAGGCATCAATTCCTCTTCGATGCCCAACAATGACTTTTAGGTGACATATCGCTCACCGCTTGTCGATCTGATGGAGATACCATGTGGTTGGTCAGGCTACCCAGACGAAGATGTCGTGGAGCCTCCCCAGGCGGCATAGCTCCCAGCACAATGGACACGATGGAGATGACACTGCTTACCTTCAGCTCTCATAGGAGGCAGCCAACAACTCTGCGAACACCTCTAGCATCTCGTGATCCTCGAAGTGCTCGTAGTTGATGTCCACCCCATCAAAGCCTCTTCTAACCCATGGGCGGCGACCGGCCTAGGGTT
This sequence comes from Sorghum bicolor, assembly GCF_000003195.3. Taxonomy (NCBI): domain Eukaryota; kingdom Viridiplantae; phylum Streptophyta; class Magnoliopsida; order Poales; family Poaceae; genus Sorghum; species Sorghum bicolor. The sequence continues at coordinate 17,438,524 of NC_012873.2, read as the reverse complement.
TGGTGGGGCGGTGCTGGTAGAGAAGAGCTCAATGCTAGATGGGTTTCCTATTTTAGGCTGGGTGGAGCCCGTGCACAGGGGGCGTGGTGGAGCTGCGGCGTTGGTAGCAGAGGAGCACAAGCGGTGGCGGTGCAGTCCGTCAGGAGCCAGGCAGGACATGGGCTTCTATTTTTCGGAAAAAGTGTACATAACCCTCCTAACGTATTTAGATTGATCTACATAACCCCTAAACTATAAAACTAGGTATTATACAACTTGAACTTTGCAAAAACCAGACAAATAATCCTCTAGACTGGTTTTGTAAGCAGTTTTGCACATGTGGCGCTCCATGCTGGCTTGTTTAGATGATGTCACCGCCTAGGTTGGCTTCTCCACCATCACTAAAATAGTCGCGCTGCTCCTGGACCACTCCTTGCATGCGTTCATGTCGTGGTCTACTGCTGCTAGCCCTTGCCCCCGTCATCCTTGGGCGACTGCTGCTGGCCCTTCCCATTGCCACCGGCGCCCCGGTGCTAGCACTGCCAAGCTACATCTTCTGGACTTGGGTCACCACGTGAAGCTTAATTTGATGACCAGCAGCAGACAAAGCAGGAATGATGTGAGTGAGTAGGCAAGCGGCATCCAGGTGGGCATGAGCACACCCATGGCGTCACCAACGTACCTGAGCAGGCAGGCCTGACAGCGAAGGAGAGCGCTGCGACGATCCTGCGCTGCTCCCATGAAAATGTCGCCTGCTGCCTTCCTTGGCCTTCACCGACCTCAAAGATGTCCTTATCCAATGAGCCCTTGTGCATGTAGTCGTACATGAGAAACATCTTCTTGCTTTGGTCATCGTCATTGGTGGCTATGCAGCAGCTGTGCAACGACACCAAGTTACGTTGTCGGTGGCCACGGTGGTGCTTATAGCCTTCCTCACCATTCGCTGCTCCTCCTCATGCAACTTTGATGCCAACAGTTCCACGATGAGGCGTCCTAGTCACACGTCCTCGTTGCAAGCCACCGCCGATGACGCATCGTCAGTGCCAACTATGACCACAACGGCGACAACACATGAGCCGCTCATTAGCAATGCCGCCCCCAATACTATGTGTACGGCATCCTGCACGCAATCAACATCAAGGACGTTGTCTTGTCATTGTACTCTCAGGTCTCTGGGTCCAGCAGCTCAACGAGACATAAGGCCAGTCTCAATGCATGTTTCATGAGAGTGTCATACACATTAAATAGGATGTCACATAAGCAAAATTGCTGACTTGGCAGGGTCATTAAATGAAGGAGTTTCATCAAATGAGAGAGGAGTTTCATCCCCATGAAACTCTTGTGGCTCGGTTACCTAGTTTATAGTCTTGGTAACTGTGTCATGAAACTATGCATTGAGACTGGCCTAATACCTACTCCCTCCGTCCGCGTTTTAGGTTTTTGTGCCACAAGTTTGACTCGATTTGTAGAAAATGTATGCAATATTTATATCTCTAAATAAATTTGTTAAAAAACTAGACTTAAAGATCTTTCCAATAATACTAATTATGTAATATAAATACTAATATTTTTTACTATATATTTAGTTAAAGTTATTTCTCGGGAAGCGAAAACGACACTTATTTTGGGACGGAGGGAGTACTAATTTTCCCAAACTTGGCGGCATGCTCCAAGCCTGAGGTCCCGCGTGGAATGAGCTCACCTTATAATCAATAGTTATATCCGAATGTGTTATGTCCTCATCATTTTGGAACAATTCACTTGGTTCCACATGTACATATCATTTTTTGATTGTAGATTCAAATATGTCTCAAACTACAAGTCCATCAAAGTTGTACTTTTGATACGTCGACAGCCCGATAGTCCTTTATTAGGAAGGCCATAACTCATCCATCCAGAATGAGATTGAGGTCAATGAGAACTTGATGAAAAGCTTGTTTGATAAGCTTTTAAATAGATCTGATCCCACCTCAATATCACATTGGCAAGGCCTTAAAATTGTTATTATATTCTGTCGTAGTTTCTACCGAGAGCTACTTTATCATCATGGACATGTTTTTTATCCTTGGGACCCTGGCCCAAGTGGGAGCACATCCTAAGGAGAAGGAGAAGCCACAAAGGGAGCTCTTGGACATCATCCTCCTTGGCCACCACCTTAAAAGGTCGGCAAGATCGTTCAAGCCAAGTCAGAGACCTAATCCATATCAAGTTCGAGTCCATCTCGGGCTCCAGGACCAGTATGTAGTAAAATAGACGCCCAGGACACATCCGGACTCTATTTCTGATGATCCACATATGGATGGAAAGATAATTTCATACGCTAACCAATGACTTTGGTTTGAGTCCCAAATTCCATTGGAGTCAATAGGAATCGTCGTAACAAGTTGACGTCTAGAATCTGTCACGGCGCTGCATCGCCGTCTTTTGGAGTGTTGGGCCTTGTAACGTGTTAGGGCACCTTATGGACGCAAAGAGGGGTCCTTAGACGTCTCTTAGGCTATATAATTAGTAGCCGCCACCTACATTAGGTTTTGGGTTTTGCTTAGATTAATCTGTCAAGAACAGTTTCGCCGTTTCATCGGTTTATGAAACCTCAACTCGTGACATTAATCATTCATCTACAAATTGGTTGCATTCTTTCTTGTTCTTGCTTGTATTCTTCGATTCGCAGGCAAGGATTAGCCTTCTTGGCGAGGTCGACCGTGCAACGCCGGTCGATAACCAGAGGAGACGTGGTGCTAAGGTTGCAGGGTTCAGTTCTTTGTGATCTAAAGCCGGATCGGCGTGTCGCTCTCCAAACAAATCAATGTTTATCGTGAACTTGACGGAAGATCGGGAACCCCGTCCAAATTACGTTCATGGCGAAGCACACATGCACGGGAGCCCTATGTGAACCCCGTGTGCGGAATGAGGGACTGCCATGCCTTAGCGATGAGCACCTCGAACACGGTGCACCGGTGGCCCGTCTACTCTAGGAACAGAGTCTTGAAGTGCTCGATGTAGGCCTTGTTTAGTTCTAAAAAATTTTAAGATTCCCGTCGCATCAAAATTTGCGGCACATACATGGAGGATTAAATTTAGACGAAAACAAAAACTAATTACACAGTTTGCCTGTAATCGCGAGATGAGTCTTTTAACCTAATTAGTCTATAATTGGACTTACTACTTGTCCACGAAGATGTCCATGACAAGGTACTGTAGCCAAAGCTACGACATGAACGGTAGTGAGTCCATGTCGGGAGGGTTCGGGATCGCCTCGCGGCCCTAGGCCAGGGCCACTAGCGGAGTAGCGGTGTCACGTGACCACGTGCCATACTGCCATGTCACCGGTGGCGTTTATGCATTAAGGTGCGCTGGGGCCGTCCTCCACTGTGTGGCTAAACTGGAACCTTGTCCTTCTCTGGCCATTTGTTGCCCGTGCCTTGCCGCTGGCACACTGGAACAGAGCCTTGCTGCCGCCGCTCTTGCGCGTAGGCGCTGCTTCGCACTGGCACAGCCTTGCACCAAGTGCGCGCTCGCACAAGTCAGAAGGCCGCCACCGGGTCAAAGGGGATGGACATCAAGGGCCCGACGTTATCGTGTCCTCTCTTTCCACGTTGAAGTGCCACGTATGCAAAACCAGCTAGCAAAACCACTCTATGGGGTTAATTAAACGGTTTGGAAAACTTTAATACGTTCGCTAGATGGTTTCAAAGTTCAGAGGGTAAAGTAATCATGGTGCCAAAAATAAAGGAGTTATGTAGACTTTTTCCTTCTTACGAGCAGTGAGTGGGGAGGCGGGTGGAGGAGAGGGCTTGGGGCCACATGTCGGCGTAAAAAATCCCACGGTGAAGTTGTTCGCAGGTTACGCCAGAAAGACGAAGCGATGGAATGTCGCACCAAAAATTAATTTTAGTTTTGTTCCTTTTAATTATAGGAGAGTAGGAGATGTAGTTTGGCCTGTTGTCTTTCTTGATAAAACATCGCTTCACATCATACATCGGTCTTACTACTTCCGTCCGGATCCTACCCGAAAGCTCCACATAATCCTACATATATTTTATGGTAGTTTGAAACTATGATCCTACGATACCATGATATAAGTTATAAATGAAATTTTAAATATTCAGTTATGATAAAATACTATTTAAAGTTATTAAAAGGTATTGAAATAACACAAAAAATATTAGCCATCAATCTATGTAACATATTACAAAACGTACATAAAATATATAATTTGTAATATCCGATAGTATTCAATACTATCCTATAATTCGCCATTGTTTGGCCAAAAAAATACTACCTAGGATCCTGATCCCGATAACCTTGTACTCCCTCCGTACCTGGAAAGGTTGACGTTCTGAGTCTTTACTCTGTTTTCATAAAGACTATCGTTGAAGCTATAACATGGAATATACGGACGGGTTTGCCTCTGGTAATTGTTTTGGGTGCTAGTCCAACCCCCCACATTTATCACATTCGGTGCATGCTCGCAGCGCTTCGTTTTACCCGCTGCATTCACTGGCCTTCCTTAATTGCATGCAACGCTACGCTGGCACATGCTCGCGGCTCGCTTCATCTCCACTTGCATGCTCGCACCGCTCGCCGCTCGGATGGATCGCACGCCTGCACGCTGCAGGACGGAGTCCGTTGCACTGTAGGACGTCGCGGCCTCATCAAATGAGATGGAAACGACGGAGCTCATTACCATGTGTCGTGTCATCCTCCAATATTGGCTCATTAAGATCGAGTGGAAGATTGTGGCCATCGTCTTCTAAACGGATGTTCAAATCAAATGAATTAGACATTGCAGAGTATAGAAAGTGAAGGAGTGGAGAAGGAAAGAGTGGAGTAGTATATGAATATGAACAGATACACTGTTGCCAAATTCACATGATGGATCAGTGCCATGCAAAATGGCTTAGCTATAAAAAAATAGCACAATAGGAGGCAAAGCAGGAAAAAAAATAGCTTTGAACCGCATAAGAGTCACCAATCGAGCTACACACAATAAACATTCGCGGTGCTATTTAATAGGGGCAAAGCAAGAAAACTAACTTCTAATTAATTGCTTCTTAGTTATCACAATCATGTCCTAAACGTCAGCTAATTCGGGTACGGAGGGAGTACACAAGTAGTAGCTTCACTTGTAAATTTTAACACAAGTGGCCAAGGGGAGAGGTTGTACCAAAAAAATGGCGAAAGAAGAGAGAAGAAATCCCAGAATCTTTGTATGTATATAACCAAAACATTTGTCCTATGTACATGGTGTATAGACACACAACCAAGGTCTTGTTTAGTTACACCCAAAATCCAAAATCTTTTTAAGATTTTTCATAACATCAAATCTTACAGCACATGCATAAAGTACTAAATAAAGATAAAATAAAAAACTAATTACATAATTTATCTGTAATTCACGAGAGAGAATCTTTTAAACCTATCTAGTACATGATTGACAATAATTACCACATACGAACGAAAGTGTTACAATATTTCAAAAACTTTTCGCAAGGTAGTTGAAAATTTTCTTTTTGCAAAATGGTCACTGTAGCATTTTCGTTTGTATTTGACAAATATTGTCTAATTATGGACTAACTAGGCTTAAAATATTCGTCTCGTAAATTATAGGTAAACTGTGCAAAAAGTTATTTTTTATTCTATATTTAATGCTCCATGCATATACCGCAAAACTCGATATGATGAAGAATCTGGAAAGTTTTGCAAAAGATTCATCTCGCGATTGTACCGCAAGAGCCTTGGATTAGTTCCGAAAATTTTTTGGTTTTCGGTATTATAGCATTTTTGTTTTTATTTGGCAATTATTATCCAATAATGGACTAAATAGACTCAAAAGATTTATCTCACGATTTACAGATAAACTATATAATTAGTTTTTATTTTTATTTATATTTAGTGTTTTATGCATATGTCGTAAGATTCGATGTCACAAAAACCTCGAAAAACTTTTGCTTTTTGATAGGAACTAATGCCTAATTCGTGTGCCCCCTTTGTCCTCCGGTCCAGTCCACGACGGCACCGCAAATTCCTTTCCTGAAACAGACATGTGCCCCGGCGGTTGTCCCCGGCGCCGGCCAGCCCACGCCCGCTGTCCTCCTGCGTCCCCCGGGCGACAGGTTCAAATTTGAACGTGCGCCGCACCACACCACACCGCATCAGCAGGCTGCAGGCGGTCATAAAACCAAACCCACCCGAAAAAAGGCACCTCGCCCACGCCGTGCAGGGTACCCAACCCCACCGCATCATAGCACAATCAAGTGCCCCCACCACCACCCGCCGCAACCGCCGACCCCGCACACATTCCTCCCCCAATTTCCTGCCTTCACCATCATCCCCTCTGCTCCGCTCCCCTTCCCCTCCTTCGCAGCCCACCGCGCCCGTGGAGTTCTTCGATCGAGTCCTCGGAGCCCGGAGCACCTCGTCCAACGATCCGGGCCCCCCCGCCGCGCGAGGAAGGGTGGGAGAGAGAGAGAGAGAGAGAGAGAGAGAGAGAGAGCCGAATCTGAGCCTCGCCACAAGTTGGTCAAGATTCCGCTCGATCTGCTGCGGGGCATGGAGCTGGACAGCATCGAGTGCGTGTCCTACTCCGACGGCATGGAGGATGACGACGACACCGCCGCCGTCACCTCGTCCCAGCTCCCCCGCCCCTTCCTCAAATCCTCCTCCACCGCCGGTACCGCCGCCGCCGCCGTCAACGTGGTCGTCGTCTCCGACCGCACTGGTGCCGCCGGGCCGGTAGCGGGGGCGGGGCCGCTGGTGATATCGCCGGCCACGGGCGTACACGAGCTGCTCGAGTGCCCCGTCTGCACCAACTCCATGTACCCACCCATCCACCAGGTGCGATTCCTTTCGTGGCCTTGGTTTCGGGATCTTGCCTTGTTAGCCCTGCCAGTAGGGTTGCGTGATCTGCTCCTACTCCCAGTATAGGAGTAGGATCTTTGTTGCTTGTGCTCGGGGTTCTTGATCATGGGGACACCTGGCTTCTTAATTCCCCGCAATCTTTCTGTCCCCAGGCATGCGTAATCGGTACATTTGATTGATATAAAAGAAATAACTTTTGCTTCTTCAACTATCACAGATGCTTGGCCATGCGTCTTGCCCATGCTCTGCTTCCTGCAAACCGTATAGCTAACAGTGTAATAATTGCAGTTTAGATACATAGATACATAAGTTATGATTGTAATTGTCGCTTTGACTATTGATGTTATCAATCTCAATGTAATTTCCTTCCATATTTGTTAGTAGTAAACTAGTAATGAATTGGGTGTAGCTGAATCAGTGGGCCGCATCGAGTAGCATCCCGTTTGAGTGAATTTATGTGTGTGCTTGGAATAAGAATATGCGACAGAGCATTAACTGAAGAGGATTGAATTAACCTGGTCATTCATGGCATTCGTCTCTTCTATGCTTGTAGTGTATTTAACACTGAGAAGCGAGAATGAGGGTGGGCAGATGTTTACAGAGTGCTGGGTTCCTTTGGAAGCAATATCTAATGCCCTTCTATATATCTAATAAAAAAAGTCCCAGCAGTTTCCTTTTCTACTTTATTTGCCCTTTTAAGGATGTTGTGGTTGCATGCTTTCATGCCCATATACGTGAGGAAGGTATGGTTTTTGCAAACTAGAGGTGTCCTTTTGGTTTAATCGGATCATTTGTTCTTTGTGAATTATTTTGGATTCATCTGTTCCCACAGCAAATTTTGTGTCTCCAAAATTGAACATTTCAGTAACCTTATATATTTATTTTACACTCCTTATATATTCCTCACCGGAGTGCGTTTCATTAACTTTATATACTGATAAGGTTTTATTGATGTCCTATGATACTTTCCTGAATAGCACATCATGGTTCCAATATGTGTCTTTTTGCGGACACAAATAACACAACATTCATTCAACCATGGGATGCTCTAATGCTTTCATGTTTGATTCTGAACTGACCAGTAAAAATCTCGACCAATAAGTTTCCTGTTGCTTGATGAATTATGCAGTTCTCTTTAGTAGTTTGGTTGCTGACTAGGCATCTTCAAAATTTGTTTTTGTGCTCATTTACTTGTTCCTCTATATATAAAATTCCCATTTGGAAGTGAAGGGAAAAAACTCTTATGTACTCAGGGAAAATGATCCCCCGACTAGCCAATAGCAATGTACCAATGTTATCAGATCGTCCGATTAATCGTTACCTAGCACTCGATTAGGCACTCGGATTCGATCAGAGCGATCAGAAACCTGATCTTTCGATTTTATCGTCGATTAATCGCGATAAATCGTCAGATTAGGTGTCCTAACACCTGACCGATCAGGCACCAAATAGGCAGATGGGCTGCAACAGACTGCGCTAGATCTGTTTGGGCCAGGCCCACTATGGTTTCTCTTTTACACCTCTCCCCCACTCTTTCCTCACCTCAGTTCTCACCCCCAGCCTCCAGCCGTCGGCTGCACTTGCTGTGTGTGCAGCTACATTTCTTCCCCTCCTCTTTCCTCACTCACCTCCCTCCTTTCCTGTTCCAAGCTTCCCTGCTGCTTCCTCCTCCCTCCTGCTGCAGGGTCAAGGGAAGGTTATAGGTGTGCAGGCCACAAGGATATATGAGATATGTATAGTATATGGTATGTGTCCTGCTATATACAGGACGATTATATGGACGACTAGACTGATAAGAGGTCGATTAATCTTTCTAATCGTCCTGATCGGTACCAGCGCAATTTGTGACAATTAGCCGATTTAATAGCATTGGCAAGTACTAGAATGCAGCAGTATTGTATTGTGCATTTTCTTTTTGACTACCTTCCTATTTGGTCATTGTTTTTGAGTCGTCGCCTAGGCGACAAGGTGTTCTACGGGCACCGGGCGTCGGGGTCGCCACGACCTCCAACGGTATGGCGTCTGCCTCGCACGGTTAGGCGTCGACTAGGGGAGGAATGGCCTCCGCTGGACGCCTAGAGCCTTGCCGCAGACGCCAGATGTGAAGGAAAAAGCACCAAAATCACTGCAGCCCTGCGGGAATCGATTGCGCATCTGCGCCAAAAGCAAAAGGGCGGGAATCGACCCGGCCTATACTGCTCTTCGCGCGCAAAATCTTCCGCTTGAGGCTTTTACCGCGAGTGCGGGCGAGGGAGAGGAAGAGAGAAGGGGGCGGGCAGACATCGAGCTCTGCTTGGTTGCTCCTCTGCTTGAGTCCGCTGGCCGGTCGCCCCTGCTGCGTAGCCGCTCCTGCATCTCCGCTCGGCCTTCTGCACCTTCCGTGGAGCTGCTCCTGCATCTCCGCTTGGGTTCTCCTCTATTGATGTGGGCCTTCTCGAGTCCCTGCCACTTCTGGCCGTCCGCACCTGCTGCCCGCTACCGCTGGCCATCCGTACTGCAGCTTCGCGCGGTCATCACCGTCCGCAGGTCTGCCCGCTTCGAGTCACCGTTGCCTTCCGCGGGTCCATCTGCCCGCACTGCACCTGTCCGTGCGCTTCGGGTCTGTCCACGCCTGTATGCCCTCTGCCTCATCTCGTGTTTTGGCTCACCAAATCTGCCGCTTTTCCTATTTGTTTGCTCTGCCTTTGCTCATACTGGTGCGTGTACTGCCGCTTTTTATATTATATTATTGGCCTGTCACATACCCACATACGGAGTAGACTAATGCCTGCTTGTGCTTGGGTTGTTATTTTCTTTGAACATTACATAACACAAAACGGATCCTTTTTTTTATTAGTATATAATATAATATGAGTTTGGGTTCTTTCTTTAATCTTTACACTTTTACAGAACGCAAAGTAGAAGTTTTTCTTCCTTTGATTAGTATAATACTTACTGATTAATACTCTTAGGTTTACTAGTATGTGCTGGCCTAAAGAATTGGGAATAAACAAGGCATGTATGTGCTGCACTAATATCTATAATTCTAGCTTATACAACGCTTTCATGGCGCCTAAAATGTGCATATGGCGTCGCCTAGGCGTCCGCCATAAACGCCTAGGCGTTGTGAAGGGGGTCTGGCGCCGCGCCGCGCCTCGCCACAACGCCTCAAAAACAATGTATGTGGTTTCCTTTTCCTGTTTTCTTTTTCCACGCGGGGGTGGGGGGGGGGGGGGGTTGAAGTTTCTTTGTTTCTTACTCAGAGGGCTTAAGCTGACCATCTTAATATATTTTCATAATTTTCCAATTGGGTGATAACTTGCCAGAGCACACAAAGGATTTCTTATATAAGGATAGGGCACATTAGGATACACATCTGTAAGAAAGGTTAATTAGTTGTATATTCAATCAAACGTATTGCAATTGCATGGTGTCCTTTTCTGCAAAGTTAGCTTTTTTGGAGCTTTTAGAATTCACAAGTCAAGCAATCTTTCCAGTACACCAGTGAAGGTTAAAACAAAGTACATACCAAATGTTGCTGTGTGGTCTGAATTTTATAGTATGGCACATAAATATTTAAGAGATGAAGCTGTGTGTACGCATCTTTCATATCCATTTTATTAGTATAATCCTTTTTTGTTCTAGTACATTGAACATATGTTTGTTGATGTAACAATTTTGCATTCCCTGTTCATCTCTTCTACAAACCATGTAAATGAAACCATACATCCTAGTTTTAGTATTATTATATGAACCTTTGAATTTTCTAGGTTTAGCATTTGAAAGTCATGATTAAACGATCAACAGAAAAAATAGCTTGTAACAGACTGATATTTTTCCCTATGTTACAGTGCCAAAATGGTCATACTCTGTGTTCGACCTGCAAAACTCGGGTGCACAACCGCTGCCCAACTTGTCGACAAGAGCTCGGTGACATCAGGTGTCTGGCATTAGAAAAAGTGGCTGAATCACTTGAGCTCCCCTGCAAATACTACTCTCTTGGATGTCCAGAAGTCTTTCCATACTACAGCAAACTCAAGCATGAGTCACAGTGTAATTTTAGGCCATACAACTGCCCATATGCTGGTTCTGAATGCTCAGTTGTTGGGGATATTCCTTTTCTTGTGGCACATCTACGAGATGATCATAAAGTGGATATGCACTCTGGATGTACATTTAATCACCGCTATGTCAAGTCCAACCCAAGAGAGGTCGAAAATGCAACCTGGATGCTAACTGTAAGTATCCCCATATATTATAGTTTTCTTGATTTCTTGATTGCTTTCTTTATTGAATCTTGTGGCATATGCATAGAGCACTAAATATAGATAAAATAAATAACTAATTGTATAGTTTGCCTGTAATTTGTGAGATGAATCTTTTGAGCCTAGTTAGTCTATGGTTGGACAATAATTGCCAAATAAAAACGAAAGTGCTACAGTACCTAAAAAATTTTCAGGTGAGGAACTAAACAAGACCTAAGAAAACAGTTTTTTTTTTACCATATTCTACCACATGATCAAGGAAGTTATGCTTTATCTGTTAATTAAATTATAGTAGTCTCTTGATTGCGTTGTTTTATTAGTTCCATAAATCTATGTTTGTATAGATGTTTGCTTATCCCATCATAAGTTATTTTCAACATCCCTCATTGGAAATACGTGAATCAAACACATGATATGCATTCAGCTAGTGGAACAAGATTTTCTGACCACATTTCACTAGTATGGTGATATAAGAAAGTTGTGCTTTATCTATTTTTGAATCAAGTGAATTTAGTCTGATACTATGATATCTCCTGCTAGGTTTTTCATTGTTTTGGGCAGTACTTTTGCTTGCACTTCGAGGCATTTCAGCTTGGAATGGCACCAGTGTACATGGCTTTCCTCCGGTTTATGGGTGATGAAAATGATGCTAGGAACTACAGCTATAGCCTAGAGGTTGGTGCAAATGGCAGGAAGATGATATGGGAGGGAACTCCCCGCAGCATCAGGGACAGCCACCGGAAGGTTAGGGACAGCCATGATGGCCTAATAATTCAGCGCAACATGGCTCTCTTCTTCTCAGGTGGAGATAGGAAAGAGCTGAAACTGCGGGTCACAGGCCGTATCTGGAAGGAGCAGCAGAATCCTGATTCAGGAGCCTGCATTCCCAATTTGTTCAGCTGAGCTCAGTAACAAGGATGGATCCAGCCATCCAGGTGTATATTGGTACGGCCGATGAGCTTGTGTGCGTGTCTGTGCTTTGTGTTTTGTCCTGCCAAGCTGCCATTGCAGCCCGCCCTAAACTAGTTAGGGCGTATTTACTGTTGGCAGGATAATGAAAATATTGAGTTCCTCCTTTTGTGGGCTGTGACTGAGCCCCCATGAATCTCATGATAAGCATTTTTTCTCTCGACCCATTGATGTATACTGTATCATTTTGGGATGAAGGCTACAGCTTCGTGCTGTTATGTTTGTCTCGGTGTATTTTTGTGTCTGCAAATAAACTGCTGAACAGTAACTGGGGTACATTGCATAAGGTTTGCTTGGCTGTTCACCTGCCTATGTTTCCCCAAGGTAACTTACGTGCATGCAAACTTATCTGATCACTGTGAGATGGATGTGCATATGTTTAATGCCACCGTGGCAATGGGTTTATGTTAAGATAACATTGATACTAGAGATAGCTAATAATTCAGATAAGGAAATATGTACAATGGACAGAGGGAGTGAATTTTAGGCAACTAATTTGTGGACCTTGTTCAACACACTATTTTTTGGCTCCTCCAAATTTAGTACAAATTCTTTTGAAGAAAGCGAGCACACAGACAGGAAGTCCCCACCAACTTTTTTTTTGCGAAAAGTCCCCACCAAACTTATTACTACGGGCCACAGGGCATTTATGCAAGATGAAACCAAAACATGTGTCATTCCAACTTGTTAAAGTTAAGGGCAGTGCTAAAATAAAAACTACATCTAATTTCTATAACTATTAATTTCCATAGACACTGTATACCATAATCTTAATGGATAGTTACTAGAATAATTTTTTATCCAATCATATGTATTCTCTCTTCATTCTATATCAATCACAATTATTTGTCTTGGTTCTCATGTAGATATATTTTCTAACTTAAACCAAGTTTTTATGATTTTTATTTTCTCTCTTCAATAACTATTTTGCCACATCACCAAAACGCTTAGGTGATAGTACACTTAATGTCCATAAAAATTATGGTGGTTACCCTAAAAGCCCGGTGAACTATGGCAGGCCACCATTACAAAATGCAGCAGCGGCTAGCTTGGCAGCGACCTCCATCACGTAGAACTCGTTACTCGTCCCAGAACCAGCTGTTATGTGGCAGCTAGGATTGAGAGGGGTGAACCCCTCCTTATATACTATGAAGGGACAGAGCTACAAGTAAAGTATTATATTTAATACAATATCTTCTTGTAGCCTTGTGGTGCACGCCGATCAGCGTCGTACGCCGCACGTCTTCATCCCGTGGGTGTGGCCACCTCCGATGGTGCGGCCTATATCAAGCCATGAGGGTATAGGGGTTTATACCCCCACAGCTAGTCCTCGAGCTCCATGTACTATGATGCGATACGCCATATTGAGCTCCTTTGATCAGTGAGGCTTGACGTCTTCGACTAGCAGGGAAGTTGCCTGAGCAGTTGCGATGGTATTTCATCCAGCTTGGCAGACAGTCGATCACCATTGACACCGAAGAAGCAGGTTTTCCGAATAATGCATTGTGCACAACGTAGGGAATGGTCGACGAGTCCTCGAGCATAGCTTGTTGACTAGGCCAAGCTCCTAAAAAATAAATATAGAGAATAGGTAGTACATGATGCATAAATAAACTCTAAAGAAAAAATCAACACGGACATAAGTTTTTAGTTTTTTGTTATATTAAAGTTAGCATGAGTAGTTAATTGATCCTAGAGCTTGCACCAGCTCTAGTCTGACCAACAATCTGGAGCATGAGACACGGAGCCTAGGCACGTGTAGGATTGTTAGCCTCTGCCAACCAATCGGAACGTAGAGGGCGGATCTTGTGCACGTGTGGGGAGGAGTCGGAGACAGTACCGACTCTAGAAAACTCGTGTAGGAGAAAAAACTAGTCGGTTAACCAAAAAGTTGTTTCGAAGGATAATCATGTCAAAGACATTATACAAAATATTATGCCAAAATAAATAAAATATTAGAAGTGCACTTATTGAAAGGTTCTTCTTTGGTTTTGGTAATTGAGTGACAATTTAGGTGGACTAATAGTGTTTATGTGAGATACACAGGAGCTTAGTCCACAGGTGATGATGTGATGACGGAGGAGCTCATTGCATATGAGACATGACATGGAGTCATGTGACCAAGGTGGAGAAGATCAAGATGAGGCTTGGCTCGATGGACCGATTGCAAGTGTGAAGGGCAAGTCAGAGGCTTTTTGAAGCGAGGGACCGCGTGTGACAGTGAAGCTTGAGCAAGACTTGGCGCCGATGGACCAAGGCAACGGTGAAGAGCAAGTGAGGTCAAGATCGATGAACCAGTACAGTCACATGATGATATGAAGTGGATCATATCATTTGGTGATTGGTTGGTGCATGTGTTGCATCAACATTGGAGGAGTTGGAATGGAAAGCGCAAGGCAAAGGTATAACCTAGAGTTTTTTCATTTCACCGGTCATAGGTGTGTAGAGAAGATGATGACCGGATTTTGGATAGATGGCCGTACTATCAAGAGGGGCAAACTTGTTTGCATATCGGTCATCTAGTGCCACTTGAGCAATCTAACTTTGCATACGTGTTAGGATCGAGTGGCGCGGCAAGTTTGAGGGGCTAACTTCCTTGAAAAATATTTGTGAAAATGCTAACACACTTGCACAAGTGTTGCGACACTTTGGTGTTTGCACATGGAAGCAAGGGAAGAAGTTGAAGACCGTTTCGGTGCAGCGCGTCTGGTAAAGGCCGGACACGTCCGATGTGAGGCCGGACGCGTCCGGTATGAGGTCGAACGTGTCCGAGGTGAGCGTTCGGTCCGAGCTCACTTTGTAGGACTCTCTGTGTTTTAGTCCGGTTCCTGAGTTTGCATGCGATGCTACACCGGACGCGTCGGAGTTGACCGTCCGATGTTGTGTCACTTTGTGAAGCTCTTTGAGTTTTCGTCCGATCCCACTCGAGACTGTCTGGTGTGTTCCAAAGGGAGAGTCTGGTGCAGTGTAATCGTTGGTGGCAACGGCTATTTTTTAAACGGTCAAGAGCACCGAACGCTGTCCAGGTTCATACCGGACGCGTCCTGTGTGAACTAGGACGCGTCCGGTGTGCACGACTTTTGCCCAGTGAAGGATAATGGCTAGTTTAGCCCTTGGGGCTATAAATAGAAGTGGTGGCCGGCTATGGCAAGTGCTGAGCATCCTTGGGACTTAGTGTCCATGCTTGGGGAGTGCTAGGAAAGCCTTTAACTCACTTGTGCTTGCAAGAGTGCGAATCAATAGCGAGTGAGTGATTCTAGTGCTTTGCATTGAGAGATTACATCGAGTGGCACTAGGTGTTCGTGTTGTAAGCCGGTGGTGCTTGTTACTCTTGGAGGTTGCCACCTCCTAGATGACTTGGTGGCTTGTGACTCCGTCGAAGCACGCAAGGAGATTGTGCAGTGCTCCGGAGAAGAGATTATAAGGGGTACGATGCTCACCCCACAGGGATCACGAAGAGCAACTCCATTGGATCGTGCGTGTCATTGAGCTACCTCACTTGTGGGTAGGTTCTTGCGGTGTCCTAGTGGGTACGAGGTTCGTGTAACACCTCTTAGCCACCGAACCACCAAGTGTTGGTCGACACAACGAGGACGTAGCTTGGTGGCAACCAAGTGAACCTCGGGAGAAAATCATTGTGTCAATTTTGTTCTTCCCGTTGGTTTGCAAGTCCCTAACACAAGCTTGTATTTACATTCATATACTTGTGCTTGTGTAGTTACTCTTGTAATTAGTTAGCTTGTGTAGCTTGCTAGTTACCTTCTTGCTTGTGTAGCTAGAAGTAGTTCCCTTGCGTGACTAATTTGGTTTGTGTAATCTTGTTAGCCACATTGCTTAGTTTGTGTAGCTAGGTAACTTGCGCTCTCTAATTTGGCATTGGTTGCCTTGTTATTGAGCATTGCTAGTGAGCTTAGGAGCTTTGTGCTTTTACTTACTAGTTGTGTAGAAGCTCCTCGGTCTTGCAAAGTACTAGTGGCATAGGTTTGTGTGACCTTGCTCCTAGAATTGGTTAGGTGAGCTCTTGCTAAGGTAGCACCTTGCTTGCTTGTTTAGAATCTTTTCAAGGTGCTAGAGAACTTAGATAGAGGGGTGTAGTCTTGGCTAGACAGATAGTTTTAATTTCGCATTTGTTTCGGTTAGTCGGCGTAATAAATTATAGAAATGACTATTCACCCTCCTCTTGTCCGCCATCTCGACCCTTCAAGTGGTATCAGAGCTAGGTCTCTCATTTGTGATCTTCACCGATCCAAGAGGATGGCGGCTTATGGGCTAGATGTTGAGTGTCCACACATTTTTGATGGCATACACTTTGCACGATGGAGAAATTGGATGCAATGCAACTTTAAGTTTATTTCTCCTCAAATGTGGTGGATTGTAGATGTGGGCTTTTCTCGTGCAATTGATAAAAAGGTTGCAACTCAAGCGCAAAAGAAATGCCTACATCTCGATTGCCAAGCTACTAACATCTTCTATTCATCCATGAAAGATAATATATTTGGTGAGATCATGGACATGAAGTCCACCCATGAGATTTGGGTATTTCTCAATGAGAAATATGGGGCGATATCCAAAGAAGATGATGTGCCAAAGGTTGACGCAAATGAGGATGTTGAGCAGGACCACAACATGGTGGTTGTGGAGGATTGCTCCACCTCATGGTCAAGTGATGGTAATGATGATGCTACCACAAGATCACTTGACAAGGACGATGATGATGCCACAAGTGATGCAACCAATGATGCTACTCCATGCACACTTGATGATGAAGATGATGGATATGAGAGTGATGCTTCTACAAGCTCATCCACTACATCACCACATTGCTTCATGTCACATGATGACACTAAGGTATCTATTGGTGGTGTAATTGTTGATTGTGATTATCTAAATTTTGAGCTTGTATGTAGACTCTCAAAAGCTTTAAGAAATGAGTTAGCAAAATCAAGTAAACTAGAAAATGAAAACTCTTTTCTAAAGACCACTTGTGAACAACAAAAACATCTACTTTATGTTACTACTTGTTCACATGAGGAGCTAAAATTGGCTCATGAGGAACTTTGTGTTGCTCATGACAACTTGGTTAAAGATCATGCTCTTCTCACTAAGAAGCTTTCCAATAAAGAAATTAAAACTAGTGAGAGCTCATCATTTGGGTCAAATGATCAATCATATATTGTTACTAACCCTTGTGATGTAGGCAAGAAGCATGTATCCACCTCTTGTGATGATTTACTATCTATGCCATGTCCTTCACATATAGATGCTTGTTCTACTTCTATGTCTTGTGAGACTAACATTTTAAAGGAGAACAATAAGCTCAAAAGTGAAGTGAAGAATTTGAGCAACAAGTTAGAGAGGTGCTACAACTCAAAAGTCACCTTTGAGCATATATTGAAGACTCAAAGAAATTATGGTGACAAATGTGGCCTTGGCTTCAAGAAGAAGATGACAAAGGGTGAAAGAAAGCAAGAAAAGAGGATGAAGAAGCTACTTCAAAAGAAGCTTTCTCACACCATGTGCTATCGGTGCCATGAAGCGGGACACCTTGCAAATGGTTGCCCAAACATTGAGAAGCTCAAGAAGATGAACGAATAGGAGAGGATAAAGCATATCAAGTGCTTCAAATGCTGCACTTGGGGTCATCTCACCTCAATGTGCCCAACCAAGCAATTGGTGAAGCAACAAGAAGAGCCTCAACAAAAGCCACAAGTTGAGCAAGAAAAGAAGCCCCAAGCTCAAGTCAAGATCTACCATGAAGATGGTGGTGACATGGGGATAATGAAGAAGAAGACAAGAAGGGGAGGTAGACAATCAAGATCATCAAAAGACATCTCCCACATCAAATGCTTTGAGTGCAAGAATGATGGACACTTTGCCTCGAAGTGTCCTACCAAGCTTGAGAAGAAGGCTCAAGCAACTCATCAAGGCAATGAGAAGCAACACATGAGCAAGGAAGAAAAGGCTCAATCAAAAAGAAGTTGCTACTTATGCCGGGAAAGGGGACACATGGCTCATTTATGTCCCCTAGGTAATAATTCTAAGCCTATTTCAATTGACAATCATAATATGCTTAGAAAGGATGGTGATGGTACCTCTATGGTTTCTATTACAAAATATCTCGCTACTCATACTAAGGCATCACCTAAGTATGTTGCTCCTGACTTGAGAGGACCCAAACTAGTTTGGGTACCATCAAAAGGTGGATGATTGCGTGTAGGTACCATCGGATTGGAGGCTTGATTAAATTGATCTTATATTATTCATCATATTATTGAGTCAAGTATTGAAGTTTAGTGCTTATCCTATCCCAATGCCAAGTCAAATAAGTGAAGTCCAAGTGCTATAACATACAAGTGCAAATATTCAAGTTTTGGTGATTTATTGGATTATTTGATGGCTTGCAAATCACATGAGTTGAAGCTTGCAAATTAGATGATCATGAGCTAACCAAGGTATATATTTGTTAATCACACTCTTTTGGGTGCATATGAGTTTATTGAATTGGATATAATGCAATGTTGCTTGCTATAAGATGATTGAATGGATTAAATGCTTAGTAATCAAGTTTGGATTGATTTGAGTTGGATAAATTCATGAGATGACTATTAGTAAGTGGATTGAATGGATATATGTCTTATGAAAGTATTCAATCAAGTTGATTTCAAGTTTGATTCAATTTGAACAAGTATAGCTCAATTACTTGAAATCTGCCAAATATTGAAAACCTGAGCTAGCAAAGATCAAGTCTGAGTTTGAATGACAAAATCTTTTTGGAATGGCTTGAAATTTGGTATGAATTCTGTACACTTATCATAGAAGATGCTGTAGAAATTGCATGATAATTGGATGAGGGATACTTCGGTTTTAGAGTGGATCTTATCAGCTATAGTGCAGCAGTTTTCAGCATGTAGCAGTGGTGGAAGCATTGAAATCTGGTAGCAATCTAGAAGTCAAAAGAATCTCAAACTTTTACAGCTGCTAGATAACTTAGTAAAGCACATCTCCACCAAATTTCGTAGTATTTGGATCTGTACATTGTGAGATATGGATATTTCTTTAAAAGGCACATAATCTGCCAGAAAAGTGACAATCATTGGATTGATCTAGAGTCACTTCAATTGAAAGGTCCTCAAGTTGGAAATATCATTATAAGTGTTTGAGGCACCTAAGTTTGGTTTTGAATTGATATAGAAGCATGACAAGTAATGAATACAAGGTCATTTGTTTGTGGAATGTACTTGGTGTGCACATTTTTGTACTCAAATTAGAAGATCAAGATCAAACTCAAGATGAAGATAAATTTTAGGTTCTATTGATTATTGATGATAAATGGGTCGAAAGAAAAGGACTTAAACAAGTAGAAAGAAAAGGACTTAAAGAAGGATTCATGGTTAATCATCACATTAAGTCCATCACTTGAATCAATCAAATCAAAGCAATTCAAGTGAGTGTCAAGAATGGTTCTTTAGAGAGAGGTCACTTCTCCCTATGTGAGGGGCGTGCCGCCCGAGGAGTGGGTAAACCAAGTGTAGTGCTTGGAAGGCAAACATGGAAGTGGTGATCTAAAGGACATTTGAGATACTTAGCTGAAGAAATTAAAAGGATTGATCAAGAGAGCAAGCAACACTCAAAAGGGAGCTAGTCATGATGTTCAATTGGTACTCTTAGTAGTTCTCTCATGCAAGCAATGATCAAGAAAAGATGAAGCAAGCCAACCACAACAAAAGATAGTGCACTTGATCATAAGTGGTTCTCAATTCATATGGGTGAAGATTTGATCTATCAATTGGTATCTATGATTGGTCTTCACCAAGCTTATAAATTGGACTTCACATTGCTATTTGGAGCTAAATTGGAATCTTATTGACTATCCTCTACTCCAAGATAGCAAAGGTATCATTGTAATGTGCATGATCATTTCATTCCTTACTAGTATGCTGTTAGTGCATATAGTACATGCTTAATAGGATTATGCATGACAAATGAAAAGTTTTAAATTCATAGCCTACCACTATTGCTTGAATGATTAATTAATCTAGTGGTATGTATCTGAATTTGTTCATGAGCTAGTAAACCCAAGTACTTGATCTATTTTGGATTGTTAACAAGTGACAAGTACAACATTGGCAAGATAACCCTTAAATGTGAGGTGTGAAAAAGCTTGTCATTGGTTCAAACCGGACTTGGAAGCTTAGGCAAATCAACTTAGTTCAAGTCAACAATTAGAAGCTCATGATGATTAGAGTACAAGAACTAGACAACAATGCAAATGGATATCTAGACTTAAATGTTTCTTCAAGTGGTATCCAATAATTGGTACTCAAAATAGCAAATGTTCAAGATTCCAAACAAGTGGTTCCATACTAGAAGATCTTTAATTGGTAGAAGATTTCGATTTGGTATCAAACAAGATCTTTCAAACGATATCACATCTCTACAAGTGGTATCTATCATACAAGAAGGTGGTTCCACAAGTGATCCTCAACTTTAAGTGATCATCAAGCAAAGAATGTTCCCTCACCAACAAGATTGACAAGTGAATGACCCATGCTATGACATAGGGGGAGTGCCGCACCAAATGGTATCAAGGTCAAAGATCCTATGTGGTATCTCAAGAGCAATTCAAGTAATGTCATTCCAACACATATGGTGATGTCCATAAAAAATGCAAGATTCAAGCCTCAACCATCTATCCCAATGCAATCCTTTGTTACAATGAGATTAACACTTTTTCAATTGATATGAAGTGATTTAATTGGTGTCACATACCTTTTATGGAAATTTATGACAAAGGAGGAGAAGTTGGAACAAAGATATGATCATGGGATAAGTTGGACAATAAAAGATATGTTTCAAGGGGGAGAGATCAAAGATGGACATGGACAAGGGAGCAACATTAAAATAAAAGATGATGGATCAAAATTCTTGGACAAAAGAAAAGCACACAAGTAGGGGGAGCAAGCTCATGAACCTTGTTTGTTTGCATTTGATATGTGCATATTCATGTGCTTGCTTGCACTGCATAAGTTTTAAATTCAAATATGCATGCTTGTGTGGTGTATGCTAGTTATAGAACTTGATTGATGATATGATAACTAGCATGCATAGGTTGGTAGCTAGACTTATGCTTTTCAAGTAAAAACTAGACCCTTGCTTATAATGTTGATCTCACGGGGTTTCTAGTGTTTTTGTTGTCTAGCTACTCATGGTGCTAAGGATGGTGTACATTGAATGCTTCAAATGATATCGAATTTGGTATCAAGCTACAAAGGTTTATTATATACACCTTAGCACTTAGTAGGGTTTTGTGGTGCTTATCCAAATCTTGACATAGAGCTTAAATGTTGGACAAGCAGCATAAAATCCAAATCAAGTTAGCAATTTACATTTGTGTGAAGTGCTAGCTTGAAAAAGCTTTTTTCATATCTTTGTAGAGTTGTTATCAATTATCAAAAAGGGGGAGATTGAAAGGTCCTTGTTTGGTTTTGGTAATTGAGTGACAACTAAGGTGGACTAATAGTGTTTATGTGAGATAAACAGGAGATTAGTCCACAGGTGATGATGTGATGACGGAGGAGCTCATTGCATGAGACATGACATAGAGTCATGTGACCAAGGTGGAGAAGATCAAGATGAGGCTTGGCTCGATGGACCGGTTGCAAGTATGAAGGGCAAGTCGGAGGCTTTGAAGCAAGGGACCGCGTGTGACAGTGAAGCTTGAGCAAGACTTGGTGCCGATGGACCAAGGCAACAGTGAAGAACAAGTGAGGTTAAGATCGATGAACCAATACGGTCACATGATGATATGAAGTGGATCATATCATTTGGTGATTGGTTGGTGCATGTGTTGCATCAACATTGGAGGAGTTGGAATGGAAAGCGTAAGCCAAAAGTATAACCTAGGGTTTTTCCATTTCACCGGTCATAGGTGTGTAGAGAAGATGATGACCGGATTTAGGATAGATGGCCGTACTATCAAGAGGGGCAAACTTGTTTGCATATCGGTCATCTAGTGCCACTTGAGCGATCTAACTTTGCATACGTGTTAGGATCGAGTGGCGCGGCAAGTTTGAGAGGCTAACTCCCTTGAAAAAAATTTGTGAAAATGCTTACACACTTGCACAATTGTTGTGACACTTTGGTGTTGGCACATGGAAGCAAGGGAAGAAGTTGAAGATCGTTTCGGTGCAGCGCGTCTGGTATAGGCCGAACACGTCCGATGAGAGGTCGGATGCGTCTGATGTGAGGCAGGACGCATCCGGTATGAGGTCAGACGTGTCCGAGGTGAGCGTCCGGTGCGAGCTCAGTTTGTAGGACTCTCTGTGTTTTAGTCCAGTGAAAACTACTGTCGTAGAGAGTTCCTGAGTTTGCGTCTGATGCTACACCGGACATGTCCAGTGTGACACCGGACGCGTCCGAGTTGACCGTCCGGTGCTGTGTCACTTTGCGAAGCTCTCTGAGTTTTCATCCGGTCCCACTCGAGACCGTTCGGTGTGTTCCAAAGGGGGAGTCCAGTGCCGTGTAACCGTTGGCGGCAACGGCTATTTTTAAAATGATCGAGAGCACTGAACGCTGTCCAGGTTCATACCGAACGCGTCCGGTGTGCACGACTTTTGCCTAGTGAAGGGTAACGGCTAGTTTAGCCCTTGGGGCTATAAATAGAAGTGGTGGCTAGCCATGGCATGTGGTGAGCATCCTTGGGACTTAGTGTCCATGCTTGGGGAGAGCTAGAAAAGCCTCTAACTCACTTATGCTTGCAAGTGTGCGAATCAATAGCGAGTGAGTGATTCTAGTGCTTTGCATTGAGAGATTGCATCGAGTGGCACTAGGTGTTCGTCTTGTAAGCCGGTGGTGCTTGTTACTCTTGGAGGTTGCCACCTCCTAGATGGCTTGGTGGCTTGTGACTCCATCGAAGTATGCAAGGAGATTGTGCAGTGCTCCGGAGAAGAGATTGTGAGGGATACGGTGCTCACCCCGTGGGGATCGCGAAGAGCAACTCTATTGGATCGTGCGTGTCATTGAGCTACCTCACTTTTGGGTAGGTTCATGCGGTGTCCTAGTGGAGACGAGGTTCGTGTAACACCTCTTAGCCGTCGAACCACCAAGTATTGGTCGACACAAGGTGGACGTAGCTTGGTGGCAACCAAGTGAACCTCGGGAGAAAATCATCATGTCAACTTTGTTCTTCCCGTTGGTTTGCAAGTCCCTAACAAAAGCTTGTATTTACATTTATATACTTGTGCTTGTGTAGTTGCTCTTGTAATTAGTTAGCTTGTGTAGCTTGCTAGTTACCTTCTTGCTTGTGTAGCTAGAAGTAGTTCCCTTGCATGACTAATTTGGTTTGTGTAACCTTGTTAGTCACATTGCTTAGTTTATGTAGCTAAGTAACTTGCACTCTCTAATTTGGCATTGGTTGCCTTGTTATTGAGTATTGCTAGTGAGCTTAGGAGCTTTGTGCTTTTACTTACTAGTTGTGTAGGAGCTCCCCTGTCTTGCAAAGTACTAGTGGCATAGGTTTGTGTGACCTTGCTCCTAGAATTGGTTAGGTGAGCTCTTGCTAAGGTAGCACCTTGCTTGCTTGTTTAGAACCTTTTCAAGGTGCTAGAGAACTTAGATATAGGGGTGTAGTCTTGACTAGACCGATAGTTTTAATTATGCATTTGTTTCGGTTAGCCGGTGTAATAAATTTTAGAAAGGACTATTCACGCCCCTCTAGTCCACCATCTCGACCCTTCACTTATCTTTGGATGGAAATATGGTCGGTGGTGACAAAATTTTCTGGCCTTTGAGCTTTTCGACGTGTTGTCATATTGGTGGTCACGATTGTTGTAGCGCTGTTCTTCGCGGTGATTATTATTGCAACACGACAGGTGGTCAGAGCAAGTAGGCCAAACAACTTGGTTGATAGCCCGAGCAGGTCAGTATCATCGATCTATCTCCCTTTGTAGCATGGAAGCAGGAAACGTGTTGTCGGAGTGGTCGGAGACGTTGCTGGAGTGGTCGAAGTCATAGCCAGCATGACGGAGCCGTTGCCGATGCCGGTGAAGTAATTGACGCAGATCAGATCTGTGCCGCCTCCATGATCGTGGCGGCGAAGTTGTTGAAGCCCATGGTCTAGGTGATCTGGCTGATGGTGAACGTGAGGCCATCCGCTATAGCCATGAAGTTGGGGTTGATGACTATCTGGCTCGCCTAGGAAGCTGTACGCACACCCTCTACTTGGCGTGCCACTGTCGACGAAATATGGTCAACAATCTACCTAGAGGTATGCCCAAAGTAGTAGATTATCGGTAGACAGGTGCGCAAGCTACAAACTAGATGGTGACGCAAGACACAGACAAGGATTTTATCCAGGTTTGGCCATCGTGAGGGCGTAATACCTACATCTTGCGTCTGATTATATTGATGATATGAGATCAATTGAGTTGTGTTGAGTTCTAGGAGACCCCTGCCCCTCCTTATATACTATGAAGGGACAGAGTTACAAGTAAAATATTCTATTTGGTATAATATCTTCTTTGTAGTCTTGTGGTGCACGCCGATTAGCGTTGTGTGCCGCACGTCTTCATCTTGTGGGCCGGGCCACCTCTGATGGTGCGGCCCTTATCTAAGAATGTTTGCAATATCAAAATTACATGTATCAATATATCAAACTCCCAATTTTAGCCAAAGAATCACAAATTAATAACAAATTAATCAAACAAACTAGCCATACAAACACATGATCAAATAGTCTAATATAAAATGTACCATTACTACCAAGTGACCAATTTCACAAATTCACAAATATTACAGCATAGCAGCTAGGAACTATAAGTCTCCATCACATAATAGCTCACAACTATCACATATTACATGTTCCTGAGTCATGACTCAATCTCAAGTTCTCAACCATAGCTACAGTTGTAACACTAAGGAGTAGCAGTTTTAAGTGAAAGAGCATCTAGGCCCCTAATGATTTCGGTGATTAATGACAATATCTAATTTGCCACGTCATTTACCATGTCACCTGCCACACATGTGCCACATCATCATACATGTGGCATTATTCTGTACATTTTGTTATGACGGTTAAGTCTTCTCATTCCATAAGTCCGGTCCCATACCCAGGGAGGTTGTAAACCTGCCCTGAGCACTGGACGCTAGCACCCGACGCACCGGGTAGCGTCCGGTCCTAAACTCAGGGAGTTTGTAAAACTCCCCGGAGCACCGGACGGTGCCACTGGACGCTGAGAGGTAGCGTCCGGTGACCTATCAGACGCAGGTACAGTTAGCCGTTGGGTGTCACCGGACGCTCGGTGTAGAGCGTCCGGTGCAACATCAACAGCGTCCGGTGACCCCGTTTTCAGTGGAAAACGGTTGGCTGACCTTTGGACATCGTGGGGTGTATTTATACTCCTCCACCTCGTCCATAAGAGCTCTCTTGCCCATTTGAACATTAGAGAAACTTGTTGTGGAGCAAGAGAGTAGCAAGAACCTAGAGAGGATTGAGATTTAAGTGATTTCTTATGAGAATCCTTCTCTAGTTGAATTCCAAGAGTCAAGTGTGCATCCACCACTCTCTAGAGCCTTGTTTGGGTCAAGTGAGAGTTCTTGGCTTGTTACTCTTGGTGATCGCCATCACCTACACGGTTCGATGGTGATTGGAGGCACGAAGACCGCCCAGAGTTCTTGTGGGTGGCTCGTGTCAAGCTTGTGAGCGGTTTTGGGCGATTCACCGTGACAGAGTGTCAAAGAATCAGCCTGTAGAGAGCACTTGGTCCTTGCGCGGACCAAGGGGGAGCAAGACCCTTGCGCAGGTGCTCCAACGAGGACTAGTGGAGAGTGGCGACTCTCCGATACCTCTGCAAAACATCGCCGAGCACTTTCTTCCACTACTCCTTTACATTCTAGCATTTACTTTGTGTTTTTACATTCTTAGAATTGCCATGCTAGAATATGATTGGAACTAGGTTACAAAACTTTTATCCGGTAGCTCTCTAGTCACACGAGGCACAAGGGGTTGAATTGGAGCTTATAGGCTGCTTAAATTTTGAGAGAAGCCCAATTCACCCCCCTCTTGGGCATCTGTTGACACCATTTTTGGGCACGTGTCCAGGATGGCAGGATAGGGTGGCAGTACGATGCGGGTTGCTGATGAGGATGGTTGTCGATGAGGGAGAGGTTGAATGTGACTAAGTCCACAGGCAATAATATGGTGCCGATGACTGGGTAAAAAGGTCTGCCGATGACTATGGCAAGGGGATTGCCGATGACGCGAAGGGGGAGTCCGGAAGCTGCCAGCTGTCATGTGGAGGAGTTTCGGTTTGTCACGAAGGATAGTTTTATTATTTCCTTAGTTATTTGCATCGTTTTGTATACGGATTCCGTGTAATTTGGAATTCGAATTCTAATCGTGTCTGGTCGTAGCTCTTTGAGCAGGGTATAAATATAAACCCTAGGACCTTGTAATCAAGAATCAAGAAATCAATCAAACACACGTTTTTACTCATATTCCAGCATCTACTTTTCGACGACTTCGTCATATTTTTTCTTTTTATTACGAGTTCTTAGGAATTCGTCGACTTAAGCTCGGCGTGTTCTCGAGTTCCGCGTGAGTACCTCTTAGCCGTGACATCCGGGCGCATCGCTGTTGTCAGGACTAAAGTATTCGAGTTATCACCTTTGCCGATAGCAAGGTCAAATCGGCTGGCACGCCTTAACGTTTGAATCGGGTATTAGCCCTTTGTGTTTGCAGATCAGTTTTGCATCAACACATCTTTTGGCACGCCCAGTGGGACAGATTCAAGATCAAGATCAACATGTCGATCTCTGACCTCGATCAAGAGAACGTCATCCCCGTGACGGAGGCCAACCTCAAGGATGAGCAAAAGCAAGCTATTGCCCAAGTCATGGAAGAGTTCAAGCAGCAATGCCTGAAGTCTTTCAGCATAAACAGGAGCGGCGAAGTGGTCCAGAAAGATGCACTGCCGGCACCACGGCAGGTCACCTTCAACGCCAATCCTGGCAAGCTTCAAGATATGGTTGACAATGCCATCAATCGAGCGTTGATCAACCAAGCTGGTGTACTGTCTAATACGGTTTTCAACGCCGTGGCAAGAACTTTCAAGGAAGTACAAATCCCGCCAGATTATGTGGGGCCCTCCCATCATCAGCCAACGGCACCAGAGGTCACGGCTCCATCGGCTGCCTTGACGAATGCAAGTGCACAGTCTGCCGTCCCTCCAAGTACATTGGGGACTACTGGTGCACTATCTATGCCGATGGCAACCAACCCACAAATTTCAGTTGGGCAGCATAAACTGACAACAGATATGTTGGCATCGGCAATGTCAGGGTTAACTCTTCCTCCCAACTGGTGGGGTTATGGTATGCCTCCAGAGTTGACGCCGGGAACATCACA
Source organism: Sorghum bicolor (assembly GCF_000003195.3). Lineage (NCBI taxonomy): Eukaryota > Viridiplantae > Streptophyta > Magnoliopsida > Poales > Poaceae > Sorghum > Sorghum bicolor. The sequence continues at coordinate 17,411,068 of NC_012873.2, read as the reverse complement.
GATAACTGACATGAGGGGCAAAACTCCTATGACATCGGCACCTTCCAATGTGCCGGTGAACCAGAGTCCTCGGTATACCACAACTACTACTGCAAGGCCTCACACTGGAAATCCTCAAGATTCAATGTTCCAGATGCCCAACGCATCGGCAGAGTCAATGCTGATGCAACAGAGGCCTATGGCCCAGTCGGGGTATGTCAATTCAACGACGGTACCCAATTACCAATCATCGGCAACACCTATGCCGATGAACGCTTATAATGGATGGCTTGGACAGCAAGCCTTTCCACAATCGCCCCAGCAAGGTTATCAGACTACGGGGTTCCAGCAAGGGCAGGTTTATCCCGGGTTCCAAGGTCAGGGAATTCCCAACCAGCCAATAAATTTTGGACAGCAACTCGGAGGACAGCCAATCGGTGGACAGCAGTTTGGTAGTCCGCAGATTGGAGGACAGGTGACCAATACAATGTTCCATACAGGTCACGTCCCGAACAGACACGTGGAGGTTCGCCACCAAATGCCAGATCCGCAGCCGCCTCATCGGCAAGATGTCGATGCGTATTGGGCCGATAAGATTGCTGAAGTAATGAGGGAATAATTTGGGATAAAACCCAAAGTCAACACTTATTCTTATCGGACACCGTATCCTCCAGCGTATGATTTGATCCCGCTTCCACATCGGTACAAGGTACCGGATTTTACAAAGTTTTCCGGACAGGACGACACGTCAACCATGGAGCATGTCAACAGGTTCATTATTCAATGTGGAGAGGCTGGTAACAGGGACGAATTGAGGGTTCGTCTATTTTCATCATCATTGTCTGGATCGGCCTTTACTTGGTTCATATCATTACCTCCCAACTCAGTAATTACTTGGGCCGATCTAGAGAAGCAATTCCACAAATACTTCTTCTCGGGGGTTCATGAGAAGAAGATCACCGACTTGGTCAAGTTGAGGCAACGTAATGATGAGTCGGTTGAGGGATTTGTGCAGAGGATACGAGAGGTCAAGAATAAATGCTATAGCCTGGTTCTGGATGATCGGCAGCTAGCCGATTTGGCTTTCCAAGGTTTGTTGCCACATATCAGGGATAAGTATGCCTCCCAGGAGTTCGAAAGTTTAAGTCATTTGGTGCAGAGGATATCTGATCAAGACATCAAGCCTTTCGAGCCTAAGAGGGCATGGAATAAGAAAGTGTCATTTGTTGACGAAGCAACAAGCTCAGATTCCGATGAGGAACCAGTAATCGGTTTGGCCGAGTGGGTAAAAAACAAGAAGCCGATGTCTTGTCCTTTTGGGCAGAAGGAACCAGAGAAGTTCGCCTTTGACACCGCCAAGGCCGATAGGATATTTGACTTTCTACTTCAGGAAGGTCAAATCAAACTGTCACCTAACCACGTGATCCCGTCGGCAGAAGAGTTGAAGAGGATGAGATATTGCAAGTGGCATAATGCAACTTCACATGACACCAACGAGTGCAAAGTATTCAGACAGCAGCTGCAATCGGCTATAGAGTCAGGGAGAATCAAGTTTGACAGTTCTAAAGCCCAGAAGCCGATGAAGATAGACCAACATCCTTTCCCGACAAACATGTTGGATGCTAAGGGGAAGGCTAAGGTCTTAACGTCGGAAACAGCTGAGAAGAGTGCATCGGTAGATCCTCAGCATCAAGTTACTACTGTCGATGCAAGAAGTAAGGGCTTGGTCCAGGAAGGAACTAGCTCAGGAAGGCTTCCTCAATCTGGCATCGTCATAACTCATAGGAGGCCTCGAGAAAATTGGCAACAACGGGAAAATCGGTATCGGTGCCAGCAGGAAGATCATCGACGGGAAGAAGAAAGACGCCGACAGGAGTGGAATCGGCACAGGGATCATTGGAATTGTCCATTCTTCATCCATTGCTGGGAGGAAAATATCAAGCTTCCTACTGTCAGAGACTGCCCTGAGTGCAACGGTTATGATCGGTACGATAGAACCGATCGGCGTTATCATGATGATGAACGGCGATTTAATGGGCCGATCAGAGGAAGGGTGTCAGTTCATGACCGGCTGGGGGGCAGATTCAGTGGGCACAACAGACTTAATGACCGTGTCCAGTATTTTCCCAGGAACCAAGAGGAGCTCGAAGGAATGGCTGATGCGCGGGTTCCCGATGAATTCATATTTTGCAGGGATGCTAACACACATCGCATGGAGTCAAGGGAGAACCGGCACCCGATGGCAAGACAAAGGCCACTTCCTCCATGGTGCCCTCGAGGATTAACCAAGACACAGAAAAGGAGATTGCAACGAGAAAGGCAAGAGGAGCTAAATAAAGGAGAGAATTCTGAAAGTCGGCAACCGTCAGACACTAAGAAGGAAGGTCCATCGGCAGGCGTCAACATGGTCTTCATGTTGCCGATGGAGTTTCTTGCACCAGCCAGTGACAATGAGTTGGAATTTTCTGATCAGATAGCTCAGTTAGCTCTGGATCCGATGACGGCTATCTTTGAGAAACCTGCCGATGACGAGAGGCAGCATCTTAAAGCTTTGTTCCTCAAAGGGAGGGTTGATGGGCAGCCAATGACTAAGATCCTAGTTGATGGTGGAGCTGCTATTAATATTATGCCGTATGCAGTATATCGGAAGCTTGGGAAAGGGGATCAAGATTTGACCAAGACCGATATGATGCTCAAAGACTTTGAGGGAAACGTGTCTCCAGTCAAGGGGGCGATATGTGCGGAGTTGACCATCGGCAGCAAAACCTTGCCGACAACTTTTTTCGTGATCAGCGGAAAAGGTGCCTACAATTTATTATTGGGGAGAGATTGGATTCATGCCAATTGTTGTGTCCCATCTACAATGCATCAGTGCTTGGTTCAGTGGGTAGGTGACAAGATTGAGATCGTCCCAGGGGATTCTTCCTATGTTATCGCATCGGCAGAAGCGGATACTTATGAAAAGACTAGGTGCATTTCAGGAGAAGTTTGGGAGAAAGATTTTCTCAAAGTTGCCGATTATGAGATTCCACCGATCCAAGCAGTCGGTTCTGACGACAGTTTTTAATGGATAGATTCGCCGATGATGGAAAATTAGGCCAGGGGTTCACATCGGCCGATGATTTGGTAGAAGTAGATATAGGTAGTGGTGATAAGCCTAGGCCTACTTTTATTAGTGCTAAATTAGATCCTGAGTGTAAGCGACAATTGACTAGTTTGTTAAAGGAATATAAAGATTGCTTTGCTTGGGATTATACAGAGATGCCTGGTTTAGACCGATCAATTGTCGAACATCGGTTACCCATCAAGTCTGGATTTCGGCCACATCAGCAACCAGCCCGCCGATGTAATCCTAACATTCTACCTGATATTAAGGCCGAAATCACTAAACTTATTGAAGCTAAGTTTATTCGGCAGTGTCGGTATGCCGAATGGATTTCCAATGTTGTTCCGGTTTACAAAAAGAACGGGAAGCTTCGGGTGTGCATTGATTTCAGGAATCTCAATAAAGCTACGCCGATGGATGGATACCCAATGCCTGTCGCCGATCTACTGGTTGATGCTGCGGCTGGCCATCGGGTCATCAGCTTCATGGATGGTAATGCAGGTTATAATCAAATATTCATGGCAGAGGAGGATATTCCAAAAACCGCATTCAGGTGTCCTGGTCATGTTGGACTATTTGAATGGATAGTCATGACTTTTGGGTTAAAGAATGCTGGTGCTACTTATCAAAGGGCTATGAATTTTATATTTCATGAGTTCATCGGCAAGATCGTAGAAATTTATATTGATGATGTGGTGGTTAAATCTGGAGATTTCTCAAAGCATCTTGCCGATTTACGAAAAGTGTTGGAATGCACAAGGAAGCATGGATTGAAGATGAATCCCAACAAATATGCATTTGGCGTATCGGCAGGGCAGTTTCTTGGTTTTATGGTACATCAGAGGGGTATTGAAATTAGTTGAAGATCTATTGATGCCATCAATAAAATAGTGGCGCCTACCAATAAAACCGAGCTCCAATCCTTGATCGGCAAGGTGAATTTTATCAGAAGATTTATATCGAATTTATCTGGGAGAATTCGTGCTTTCAGTCCTCTTCTTAAATTGAAAGCCGATCAGGAGTTTGTTTGGGGAGAAGAACAGCAGTTGGCTCTGGATGAAATCAAAAAGTATCTAGTAAATCCTCCAGTTTTAGTTCCACCTCAACAAGGGAAACCCTTCAAATTATATTTATCTACCGATGGATCGGTTATCGGTTCAGCTTTAGTTCAAGAATTTGAAGGGAAAGAGAGAGTAATTTATTATTTGAGTAGGAGGTTGATTGATGCTGAAACCAGGTATTCGGCCATTGAGAAACTGTGCTTATGCTTATATTTTTCATGTATCAAGCTGAGACATTACCTGTTGTCGGCCGAATGTGCTGTTGTTTGCAAAGATGATGTGGTCCGATACATGCTATCTATGCCGATTATGAGTGGTAGGATCGGTAAATGGATTTTAGCGCTGTCGGAGTTCGATTTGCGTTACGAATCGGCTAAGGCAGTCAAAGGGCAGATCATGGCCGATTTTGTGACTCAGCATTGCGGTCTAGTGGAAACCTTGGAAATTGCACCCTGGACGCTCTTCTTTGATGGATCTACCTGTGACCGGGGGGCAGGAATCGGCATTGTATTGGTTTCTCCTAAGGGGAGGAAGTATGAGTTTTCCTTGCCGATTGTTGCTACATCAACAAATAATCAGGCTGAGTATCAAGCTCTGATCAAGGGATTGGAGTTGTTAAGAGAAGTTCGTGCTGATGCTGTTGAAATATTCGGGGATTCCATGTTGGTTATAAATCAATTGGCCGGAAGCTATGAATGCCGAAGTGAAGTTCTCATAACCTATTTCGAGAGAAGTACGCAACTGTTAAAGGAATTCAAGAACTTCCGATTGGAGCATGTTCCCCGATTGCATAATGAAGACGCTAATCGGTTAGCCCAGCATGCCTCAGGATATCAGCCAATGATTAATGCGACATCGGCAGTCAGTGCCGGTGATTGGAGGAAAGAAATTATCGACTATCTAGAAGATCCATCCAAAAAAGTTGAAAGACGGGTTCGATTTCAAGCGACCAAGTATGTGCTCCTTGAAAATGAATTGTATTATCGAACTATCGACGAAATTCTTCTCCGATGCTTGGGTGATGATGAAGCCAGAAGTTTGATGGGGGAAATCCATGAAGGAGTGTGTGGAGCGCATCAGTCAGCTTTTAAGATGAAGTGGATGATTCGAAGGAATGGATATTTTTGGCCAACCATACTTGAAGATTGTTTTAAATATTTCAAGGGATGTCAAGGTTGTCAAAAGTTCGGTAATATCCAGAGAGCACCCGCATCGGCTATGAATCCTATAATAAAACCTTGGCCGTTCCGGGGGTGGGCCATCGATCTGATCGGCCAGATTTATCCACCATCTAGCAAAGGGCATAAGTTCATTCTAGTTGCCACTGACTATTTCACTAAGTGGGTCGAAGCTATTCCTTTGAAGAAAGTCACTTCGGCCAATATGATTGATTTTGTGAAGGAGCATATTATTTACCGATTTGGGATTCCCCAAACGATTACTACCGATCAGGGCACCATGTTCACGTCGGGGGAGTTCGATGAATTCGCAATCGGTATGGGAATTAAAGTGTTGAATTCTTCTCCTTACTATGCTCAAGCCAACGGGCAGGCCGAAGCGTCTAACAAAGGAATTATCAAGCTTATTAAACGAAAGATTGAAGAAAATCCTAGGCGGTGGCATACATTGTTAAATGAAGCACTGTGGTCTTATCGGATGGCTTGTCATGGATCAACCAAGGTGTCACCCTATCAATTGGTGTATGGACATGATGCAGTGTTGCCTTGGGAGATTAAGGCTGGATCTAGGCGATTATCTTTTCAAGATCAATTGGCTGCCGATGATTATGCCACCTTGATGACCGATGAGTTAGATGATTTAGCAGGGCATCGGTTAAAGGCTTTAATGAGTATAGAAGAAAATAAGAAGAGAGTTGCTAGATGGTATGATAAAAAAGTAAAGGCTAAGGAGTTTGCCGATGGGGATTTGGTATGGAAGTTGATTTTGCCAGTTGGGACTAAAAGTTCGAAGTTTGGGAAGTGGTCTCCTAATTGGGAAGGTCCTTATCGGATAAGACACTTAGCTCCTGGTAATGCCTATATTCTAGAAACTCTCGAAGGAGTTGAATTTCCCAGAGCATTAAATGGCAAATATTTAAAGAAGTACTACCCCAGCATATGGGTCGACGCATAAAAGTTTAAGTGCCGATAACACTCCTATCGGCTGGATTTAAATGTTCGAGGGTAGACTTAATGTTTCAAAAGATGCCGATAACAGTCTTATCGGCTAGACTAAAAGCTAAAAGCGGAAAAACAAAGGTGTGTTGCCGATGAAAGCTTCAGATGTTCAGCAGCGCTTGGATTGCTGATATGGCGCGCAGCCGAATCTGATTGGCTGTCTCTATCTCTTTGATATCATCATCGGCAGAACCTTCTATCGGCTTCAGCTTCCTCTTCAGCTGCAGCGCTTTGCGACCATGGACGTTTCGTTCTTGTTCAAGGTGCTTGATGGTCTCCGGCAGTTGACTCTCTTCTTGCTGGGCTTGGGACAGAGCGTCCTCTACTTGCTTGAGTTCGGCCAGTAGAGCTTCTCTTTTTGCCGATAGATCAGACACTTTCTGCTTCAGTGCATCACCTGAGGACTTTAAGGTGCCGATGTTCTTATGTTTCTCATCGGCTAAGAGCTTTTCTTTCATCATCTCCTCAGAAAGCTGGATTTGAGCGGCTCTATCGGCAAGGCGTCGAGTGGCTCTCTGGTACTGTAGCTGGCGACTTTCTAGGTGTGCAGCATGGAAGAGTGTTTCTTCAGCATCGGCAGGAATTTGGCCTCTAAGGGTCTTGAACAGGGCTTTGGCTGGGTCAGAATCGTGGACCAGTTGAGTTGTGTCTTGATGAAGTATGGCCGATAGCTCTTCCAGCTTAGCTCTGGTTTCTGCCGATACAGTTCCAACTGCCCGAGAGGAGCTTGCTTCCTCGCCTTCTTCTTCGAAGATATCAATGGCGAAGGAGAATAAGCTGTTGGGAGAATCTTGTTCCTGAAAATGAAGATGAAATAAGTCAGTTTTATGGTCAAAACTTCGGCAGACGATACTGGTGGAAAATTGGATGACTTACTTGCTTCAAGGCGATTTCTTGCCTTTGACTCAAAGATGCCGATGGAGCTACAGGTTGATCGGCAAATGTTGCCGATGGAACGATATCGCCTGAAAGAAGACAGGAAGGATTATGAGACTAAATGAGAATAAGTTTATCGGCGGAAGTATTGTTGAGATATGTTACCCGGAGGAGAGACAACAGCTGCCTGAATCGGGGAAACCGCCGATGATATAACTGGACCTGCCGGGCCAGTTGTTTGTTCACCTACGTCAGCTGATGTACCTTCCGTTTGAGGTTCTTCCTGCTAGGGTTCTTCCATCTGTGGTGCTTCCTGTATTGGTTGGGGAGATGGTGCTTGCTGTGTCTGGACTTCTGGAGAAGAAGGGGAAGATTCCACCGGGATTGGAGACACCGGAGGAGGAGGAGGAGTTGCCACTTTCTGGCGCTTTGTTCCAGCCTTAGCACCTTGGATGCCCTTCCTCTTTGGCTGGCTAGACTGGGGGGCATCGGCACCTTGGCGTTTGGCTTTTGCCGATGCACCAGTTTGCTGCAACAACAAAAAGGAGTTTATGAGCACAGATAACCGATACAAAGATAGTTAGCATAAATGAAAAAGGTTTTAACAGATTGCCTTGAAAGCTTGCGCCAGAGTGGAAGCAGTTACCGTTGGTGATGTCTGAGTTTTCCTGGTGGTAACTTTCTTGAGGCGCGCACCCCGGTGCACGATGGAAGCCAGAGTGGGAGCATTATGGCCGATTGAGGAGATCGGGCCTGATGGGAATAAGTCGATCGGCTTGCCACTTCTGCTAACCGATGGGGGGGTGTTGTCAATCTGCAAAAGGAATACAGGGGTAAGTTACCGATGGGAATAGTATTGGAAAATGAGACATCGGTTTAAAATACTTACAGTGTCATCAGGGACTTCGTATTCGGGGTCGATCATGCCGCGGTATGAGAGGGCCGATCTGCAGAATAGATTCTCTTTCCATTCTGCCCACCATAGCTTGTATGCCTGAGTGATAAAGGCAGCTGGAACCCATTCTGACAGATCTACATCTGTATCGGCATTTGGTGGTAGCTGGGCTATTCGAGTCCACTCGAGGAGGTTGGCGATGGGTTCTCTAGGCTTTATTACATCGGCATAAGGAAGTGCAATCGGCAATTGGCCGAAAGCTAGCTGGCGAGCTAATGCCGATGGATTATAAAATTCATAGGTTTGGGGAGAGGTTTTCGTGCTACCGAAGAAATTCACTGGTATGGCTCTGGGAGTCACAATTGCCATCATCACCTCATTGTCCCTGTCGAGAGCTTCATCAAATGGATTGAAGGTTAGAGGGAGCATGCTGTCTGGGTCGTCATAAGCCAGCCATGGTCGTTCATCTCTGGCCAGACCCTCATACAGAGTCTCGAAGAATCGGCCGATCTGATCCGGATTGTTCCCTGAACCGGGTAAGACTATAACGGCTTCACCAAAGTTCAAGGGGGCACGCGTTGCCGATTCCTCTTCACCTAACACATGATTCTCGGCTATATCTCTTGGGAAGTGCTGTGAGAACAAGTTGAAATCAAGGCGCTTATGTAGGTGCAGATTGAGCCACATATTAATAAACCACCAGGGGCCTCCCAAGTTGCCGATGGATTGGCCAAGCATGAGTTTCTGGGCTACCTGATGAAGAAGGTGGTAAACAGCGCCGAGCAAATATCGGCCGAGAGGAAATTGGCCGCCGCTAGCCAGTCTTTCTGCTGCCGATAGATAGACAGAAGTCGGTCCTGCCGATCGACCACAGAATACAAACTTGTCAAGCCACATGTTCAGAAAGGTGGTTTGCTCCTTTATGGTGACAGGCCCTCTCCCGCGGTACTTCTGGATGTACCCTGACCAACCGCCGATAGCGCGAGTCTCCACTTTGGCACTGGGGGCGGTATCAAAAAAGTGGGTGCTATCGGCAGAAGATATATCTAGCCCAGTAAGCATGGCTACATCGGCAAGGGTAGGAGAAGCAGGGCCGTGGCCAAAAACAAAAGCATTGAGAGTGTCTGACCAAAAGTAGGATGCAGCTATCAGCAATGACTCGTTCCTGTGCATATCGGCAATGGATAGCCTAATGCATTGAGCTAACTTCCTCTCACCCCATTGAACTTCATAAGAATTACTGACCCTCAAGAACCAATCTTTCCACCCTACAGTAGGGCTGGGCCAAGAGCGAAAGGTGTCTTTCCACAGATCTAAAGAAAAGTTTTCAGCTCTAAAGGGAATCCTGTTGGTTTCTGCATTGATAAGGTCGGTTGGATCTGGATCCCCTAGAGGGCCGAGGCACTGAAGGTGTGGTTGATCGGTAGGGATGACAATTTTGTTGGACAACTCCTAGTGTTTTGGGGAATAAAAATACGAAGAAAAAGGAAAAGGAAAATATTCGGTAAGATGAATCGCAGATGAACAGGAATGCGAGAAAAAGGTACAGCAGATGAGATGGAAGTCTGACCTCAGGGACGACGAAGCCAATGGCCATCTTGTCGTGAAGAGGATGTTGGAGGGCACCGGAGTTGATGAAGAGGAGTGCTTGTCGGAGATCTTGAGGGTTGTAAATGGCGCCGCCGCTGGAAAAGCAAAGTTGGATAGTAGAATGGTGTAATGGGGGAGGAGTACCCAAGAAGGAACTATTTATAGGACAAGATGGGCAAGGGCAAATCCGACTTATCTCTTTGCCGCATCCGAGAAGCCCGAGGATACTCAGGTGGATATGGTAACTGTTCGCACGGTAATCCAGGGATTGTGCAGGTGATTTGACAGGAAGCGGTCATTATCTAAAGATATTTTACTGTGCGCGATCTCCTGGTCGGTCCATCGGCAATATTCTATAACGGTCATCTTGCCGATGGGCGGATAGACGGGGGGTAACCGTTTTTTGCGAATATCCTGGTCAGAGCATCGGCAGATCTTTGTAACGGTATTGTTGCCGATGTACGACCAAGAAAGATGCCCGTTTAGGAAGTTGGGGATTTCGAGGAATCTGCGGAGGATTAGGATCAGAGTTGTCCAGATTGAGGTTGTCGGTTACCAGATTAGGAGCATTAATTGCGGAGAAGGCATCATTACTGCAGAGAATTTTGGAGCATTAATAGTTTTATACTCCGAAACTGGGGGGCTGTTGACGGTATTTATACCATGTTTTCTACTATCATAACCGTCAACATAAGACTCATTTTGGGAGAAAACAACCAAACAAAGTAGTAATATAGGTACATATAACCTAGTTCCACATGTACATGCTACTATTTGGTTGCAGGAGTAAGAACAGGTACTTTTCAAGGGTCCAAACACTAAGAAGGGGTGAATAACTAAAGATCAGTGACACCAGTAACCAAGACAACATTATAGTCATGAAGAGGAAGACATGTAGGACAGGGCTGACACCCTAACCCCATAGAATTGGGGTCGGGCGACCCCACTTTGGTGGGTCCCACAGGTCAGCTCAACTCCACCGACATCAGAGAGCCTCCAGGACACTGCAGGTGGGCCCAACCAGCCAGATAGGGGGTCGGCCGACCCCACTTCATGGCGGTTCCAGGGTCGGTTGGCCTCCCACCGACCTTGCCCACATGTTGCACATGTTAGTTTGCCTCTACCGTTGATCAGATGGCGGTTGTGAAGTCGGTTTGATCCAATGGTGCATGATGAAGATGACGCGGATCGCTGACGTGGCACCGGAGTAGCCCCTACTCTATCTCCCACTATAAATACCCCCCTATTCCTTCACTTAAGAGTCATGTATCTTAGGAGTAAACTACTTTAGTAGCTTAGTGATATCATAGTGAGTAGAGAGTGAGGAGTTCCAAGGAGGGGTCCCGGCCTGTCGGGAGTCTTCTTCGCGGAGCACCTCAGCGGAAGCAGGTCTTCTTGTAAGTCTTACTTCTGAGTCTTTTCTAGTATTTAATATTTGGTCTGGTACTTTAAGTATAAGAATCCTTTACTGGCACATTGCTTGATCTTGAGTGCTCTTAGCTTTAGCTAAGCTTAGGGTAGCAAGAGCTAGTTTAGACGTGGTGTCTAGACTACTTCTTGCCAGTGTGGACTCCTTGTCGCAGTTGTGTAGACACCTAGTGTGAGAGTGACAGTCCTCGCTAGGCGGAAAGTTCCTCGCATCTGTTGTAGGCAAGTTGCAAATAATAGTTGGGCTGAGCAGGGTAGTCGCTTAGGAGACGAGGAGGTGAAAAACTTCGTTAACTCAATCCTCCTTTTCGGGTATCGCCCTCAGTAAAGAGTTAGGTGAAAAACCTTGACTATACTTAATTACCAAGACCAGGCATTAATACTAGTTAGACCTCTCTACCCCATTATCCTAGACCCTTTGATCATCACCTAACGATCTAAAGCCTAGTTAATTCACTTCGCGTTCCCCGTGGAAATCACGATACCTGGAATACTCCCGGTGAAGGCTACATTGACTACCGTACGCTTGCGGTATAACCGTTTGCCACTTCTGGTGTCAACAAGCTTTCTGGCGCCGTTGCCGGGGAACGGTAGGTGTTTTAACTAGGACAAAAAAAAAATTGTTAAGTTATCTTTGTTTGATTTAAAACTTTATACACATATCCAAATGGATCAAACAACCCTCTTCGATTACGCTGCTCCAACGGGTCTCATAGCGATGGTTCAGGAGAGTTCATCAAAAGCCATTTTGGCCTGTCACTATGAGCTTCGCCAGCGAGTTCATCAAAAGCCATTTTGGCCTGTCACTATGAGCTTCGCCCGAGTCTCATAGCGATGGTTCAGGAGAATCCCTTTTCGGGAGAAGGAGATGAAAATCCTTACACACACCTACGAGATTTCGAACAACTTTGTTCATGCATCCACATCCAAGGGATGAGGCGAGTTACCCTCAAGTGGAAGCTCTTTCCATTCTCTTTGACGGGAAAGGCCAGACGGTGGTACACTCGCTATGTAGGTAGTGTAGGAGGAGAATGGGAAAAGCTGCAAGCCAAATTCTGCCTCACCTACTTTCCCATCTCTAGAATAGCTCGTCTCCGTAGAGAAGTCCTAGACTTCAAGCAAGAAGGGAAGGAGTCTCTAGGTGCGGCCTGGGCGCGTCTCACCGACTTAACATCATCTGGCCCAGACTTAGGTATAACCGAGCCAATTCTTATGCAACATTTTTACCTCGGACTTAGCCAACAATCCGCACAATTCCTTGATTTAGCCTCCAAGGGAGCATTCCTTCATTTACCTATCAGTGAAGGTAAGGCCATTCTTGGGACTATTCTCGAGAATACCCCTTACACTGATGATCATATTGAAGCTCCTGAGGAAGATCGAACTCCTAGGGATGAACCTTCGACAGCCAAAACTCCTTTAGCCGCAACCCAAGCTGTCGAACCTGAACCAATACCACAAGCACCTCCAAGGGAAGAAGTAATTCATCCCTTGGATTACCCACTTAACATCGAGACTGATCTATTTGCCGATTTTGGCAATGTCTCGAATCAACCTGTGCAAAGGAGATCTACAGCACGCAGAGCTCCGAATAGCCATATCCCAGCTCATCTTGAGGCTGGTTACCTCAGGGCAACTGCCCAAGAACTCACGGCTATTATGAGTAATGAATGGGTTAGAGAAGCTGAGACATCATCTGATGTCATCAAACTTCTCTCGAGTTTTACACCCATTCCCTGTGTCATAAACTCCACTCCTATAGAATCCCTTTATGACCCTGCTGTAGGAGTAAGCCTAATGTCCAAATCATTAGTACTGACACTCCTAGGCGAGGAACCATTAACCCCGACCAGCAAATTTCTTAAATTACCCTCTGGGGAAATGGTCGAGAGTTGTGGGATTGCGCAAAATATTCCTGTCTCCATTAACAAAGTCAACATTCTGCTAAACTTCTTTATCTTTGATATGAAAGAAGTTGACTTGTTAATCGGGCACCCCATCATGAGGTTCCTAAATGGATTTCATGAAGGGCGTCTCAAGGGTAACCTCGGGAAGGGCTTAGACCTTTCTATGCCTTTTGCCGGCTCTATTAATTCTAAAGCCGAGACCTCGCCCGAGCCTGACCCAATAAAGGAGGTGATGTCGACATCTCTTCTGGACGCTTCTCAGCCTGACTTAGAAGAAGACGCCGAAAACTTCATCCAAGAAGAAGAGAACAAATTAGAAGAACCATTAGACTTGGATGAATCTAAACGACCACCAAAACCCTCTATAGAACTTAAGCCACTTCCCTCTGGACTTAAGTACGCCTTCCTTAATGGTGATAGAGAGACTCCGGTAATCATTAGTGATCAACTGACAGAAGAAGAAGTCACCAAACTCATCATCGTCTTAGAAGAACGCCGCTCTGTCTTAGGATACTCGTTAGAAGACCTTAAGGGAATTAGTCCTGCACTCTGCACTCATCGCATCCCTATCGAACCCGATGCTATACCTTCCAGGGAGCCTCAGAGAAGGCTAAATAATGCGATGAGAGAAGTTGTGAAGAAAGAGGTCTTAAAACTATTGCATGCGGGCATAATCTACCTTGTTCCGAACAGTGAATGGGTCAGCCCCGTTCAAGTAGTTCCTAAGAAAGGAGGAATGACGGTCGTTAAAAATGACAACAATGAACTCATTCCTCAACGGACTGTCACGGGATGGAGAATGTGCATAGACTACCGAAAACTTAACAAGGCCACTAAGAAAGACCACTTTCCGTTGCCATTCATCGATGAGATGCTGGAACGGTTAGCCAAACACTCTTTCTTCTGCTTCCTTGATGGGTATTCGGGTTACCATCAAATCCCAATCCATCCCGACGACCAAAGTAAGACTACATTCACATGCCCCTACGGAACATATGCATATAGGCGCATGTCTTTTGGCCTATGCAATGCTCCTGCCTCTTTTCAAAGGTGCATGATGTCCATCTTCTCCGATATGATCGAGGAAATCATGGAAGTTTTCATGGACGACTTCTCCGTCTATGGGAAAACTTTTGATGATTGCCTAAAGAACCTGGACCGAGTCTTACAAAGGTGCCAAGAGAAGCACTTGATCTTGAACTGGGAAAAGTGCCATTTTATGGTTCGAGAAGGGATAGTGTTAGGACATAGAGTGTCCGAACGTGGGATAGAGGTAGATAGAGCTAAAATTGAAGTTATAGAACAGCTCCCTCCTCCCACAAATGTTAGGGGCGTCCGTAGCTTTCTTGGCCATGCAGGCTTTTATAGAAGGTTCATACAAGATTTCTCTCAAATTGCTAGACCTTTAACAAACCTGTTAGCTAAGGATGCACCCTTTGATTTTAATGATGAGTGCTTGGATTCCTTTTACTATCTTAAGAAAGCACTTATCTCTGCACCAATCATTCAACCCCCTGATTGGTCGCTACCTTTTGAGATAATGTGTGATGCTAGTGATTACGCTGTAGGTGCTGTCTTAGGACAGACTAAAGATAAGAAGCATCACGCAATATCTTATGCTAGCAAAACACTAACAGGACCACAGCTGAATTATGCAACAACTGAAAAAGAACTGTTGGCTGTAGTGTTTGCTATAGACAAGTTTAGATCTTATTTAGTTGGAGCAAAGGTGATTGTTTACTCCGATCACGCAGCTCTAAAATACTTGCTCACTAAAAAAGATGCTAAACCAAGATTAATAAGATGGATCCTACTACTCCAAGAATTTGACTTAGAAATTAGAGATAAAAAGGGAGTAGAAAACTCGGTAGCCGATCACTTGTCTAGGATGCAAATCGAGGATAAACAGGATCCACCTATCAACGACTACCTTCGAGACGACACACTCCTCCGAGTTTCAGAAGCCTACCCATGGTATGCAAACATAGTCAACTACCTGGCGTCCGGATACATACCATCTGGGGTACACAAGAAGAAGCTTGTTAAAGAGAGTAGGGTGCACCTATGGGACGATCCTTACCTCTACAGAGTCTGTCAAGATGGCATACTCAGGAGATGTGTTCCCATGGACGAAGCAGTAAAAATAATGGAAAAATGCCATGGGGCAGAGTACGGAGGCCACTATGGAGCATTCAGGACCCATGCCAAGATATGGCAGAGTGGATTCTACTGGCCTACCATGTACGAAGATACAAAGAACTTTGTGAGGAGATGTGCAAGGTGTCAGAAGCATGGGAACATCAATACTCGTGATGCAATGCCACTCACAAACAACTTACAAGTCGAGATATTCGATGCTTGGGGCATAGACTACATGGGGCCATTCCCTTTGTCACAAGGGTGTGAGTACATCCTAGTGGCAGTAGACTATGTGTCCAAGTGGGTCGAAGCAATGCCCTGCAGAGCAGCCGACTCTACACATTCGATAAAGATGTTCAAGGAAGTCATATTTCCACGCTTCGGCACCCCCAGACTAGTTATCAGTGATGGAGGGAGCCACTTCATTGACAGAAGATTCCGACGGTTCTTAGCTGAAGTGGGGATAAGGCACAACATTGGAACACCCTATCACCCTCAAACGAGCGGACAAGCAGAAACATCTAACAAACAAATCAAGAACATTCTGCAGAAGACTGTCACTAAGATGGGAACCGGCTGGAAAAGCCATCTACCAGATGCACTTTGGGCATATAGGACCGCATACAAGACCCCAATTGGTATGACACCATACCAACTTGTATACGGTAAGACATGCCATCTACCGGTAGAGCTAGAGCATAGAGCTCACTGGGCAATCAAGAAATGGAACATGGATTTGCCCTCGGCCGGAAGAAATAGAAAGCTCCAAATCTCCGAACTAGAAGAATGGAGAGATAAAGCCTATCACAATGCCAGGATCTACAAAGAGAGAACAAAAAGATGGCATGATAAAAGGATCAAGCAAAAGGAATTTCATCCTGGGGATAAGGTTCTCATGTTCAACTCAAGGGTCAAGTTATTTGGCCATGGAAAGCTAAGGAGCAAATGGGAAGGACCATTCTTCGTTGTTGACGCCGCGACTCATGGAGCGGTAACGCTGCGGGACGACAACGGCAACACCTTTAAGGTAAATGGTCATCGTCTTAAAGTTTTCCATGAACATGAACCTTTAGAAGAAGAAGTTGATATGATAGAATTTGAATCTGACACAAAGTCTTAAAATCCACATGTCCTTCTTTTTACCCCCTTTATGTTTAAATAATTGCTAAATCAATATATTTAGTTCCTTTTTGTTTTGAAATAGGTTTGTAAAGGGTTTTAGATGACGTAGGATCAAAGTTGGGCCGCCGAACACCCCAAATGGGGGTCGGCCGACCCCTCTTCTAGGGGTTTTGGCCCAAGGGGGGATAGGTTTAGAAAGAGGGGAATGAATAGAGTTCGGTGCTGAAATTCAAAATTCAAAATCCTGAAATATAGGGGTCGCCCGACCCCAATATTTTGAGTTTTGAAATCCCCTGGAGTCTCGGATCGTCCCTCAAACGTTCCACGACGCTCCTTTTCAAAATTCAAACTCTCAGGCTCCAAGCACATCTATTTATCCCCCCTCTTCTTCTTCTTCCTCCTCTCAATTCATTCCTTCTCATCTTCACCTCGAACCAGACTCTCCTAGCCTCCATTCCTTGCCAAGAGATTCATCTCCATGGCTCCTCCAACTAAATCTTCCAACCAAGCCATTCGCTCCAACTCCCCACGTCCGCAAAGGTCTCTAACTGAGAGCCTGGAGCTTGCCCTAGCCGTCAACGTGCTGGAGCCTGAACCACTAGCCATGGTGCCACCGGCTGGAGGGCCGACGGGCCCCATGTGGGGGTCGCCCGACCCCAAGAGGGGTCGCCCGACCTCGCCCCGGGTGACGCAGCGCTCCGCGTCGGCCTCTCGTTCGCTCACACCGCGCAGGGGCATCGGCAAGTCCCCTACTCGAGCCGTAACGCCGGTTCGACCTACCACGGGCCAACTTGTGCTGCGGGAGAAGGCGCCGATGGCCACCAAGCAGGCCATCACCATCTCCTCCGACACGATCCACACCTCTTCCTACTCGCCGTCCACCCCAACCTTTTGGAGGAACCACCAAGTGGTGGGCAGTGGGCCGGGAAAGGGGAAGGTGCTGATCCCGCCGCTGAACTCTAAGGAAAAGATGGAGTTGCGGGAGTCCTTTGACTCGTCAGCAAGTCCATCCATCCGGCGGAAGATGGATCCACCTCCGATCAACGGTGCGCCTGGCAAATACGAAGAAGATCCAGAAAAAGGCGACATCGAGAAGCTCCTGGAAGTCACAGCTAGCCTTAGAAAGAAAAATAGGATCTTAGAGGAGACAGTGTCGGAGCTCAGGATGGAGAATCTTGAGTTAGAAGATCACTTCCGCCACCTGCGCATTAGCACCAGCGCTAAAATCAAGCGTTTGGCGCAAGCAATTGGGCGGGAGGATCTCCTCAAACCTCCATCTCCCTAAATAAATTAGTTAGTTTAGGTTATAGGCACTATTTGATTACTTAGGTTTGATTACTCAATTTTATTTTTCAATTTGTCACTTTGAATTTCGCAATGTAAAAGTGCCTATACAATTGAAATTTGATTTAATGGAGTCGTTTTTGGTCCTGCTGGTGTGTTGCCACCAGCAGGACATCTGCATTTGATCGTCTCTCTCTGTTTTAAGTTCAGCTGCACGAAAACTGCAAGTGTGGGGGGGTCGCCCGACCCCCTAACTTCATCTCTGAACTGCCGTGAGCATGGAACAACACTGCATACACCTTGGCACGTCATGGCACCAAAAACAGGCGCGATGAGGGGGTCGCCCGACCCCCTTTCTATGGCAAAAGGAAACGACACAAGTGCAGAAAGACTTCCCGAGGGACGTAGAATCGAGTGGCAGGGCCAGGAACCTCCAGGTGGGGTCGGCCGACCCCTCCATAGAGCCCTGGGCCCACCAGGAAGCTTCTATACGACGAAACACATCTTTCCTGCCCGGTTTGCTAACTCTTCCCCCTCTCAGTCTGTCCAATTCTTTACCTTTCTGTCACAATTAAAATAAAATTTGATAGTTTAAACTTGTTTGCAAAATAAAAAGTGAACTGGTTCATGATTTAAGAGAAATTGTGACATAAAGTATAGTTCTTACAATTGTTCATCCTCATGGGTAAAAATCTATAGGAACCATATTGACTAAGTTGTTGATGAAAGTGATATAACTCTTGGCTAAGAATTCATAACATTTCTATTCAAGGTACTTAGAGATTTGTTTCAAAAATATCACAAAACTATAGTATCATTTACTCCTCATTAGCAAGAAATTCCCACCAAAAGCCATACACTTAGATATTCAAGTAACCATTTTATGAAATGCAACCTGCTTTTATAATGAGTTTTGTCAAAACCTTGTTGACCCTAGTGAGAGTTGTATCATAGTCACAAGATCAAGATCACGTACACACCACATATATATATGCTGCTTCTACACTGGAAGTACGCAACCACATGTATTGTGCATCCACTAAATAGGTTGCTCCATACTCTAAGTGTTAGAACACCTCTCTAAATATTGTTTAGAAAATGAGACATAAAAGGCTTGGCAAAATAAGAGAAAAAGAAAAAAATGGACATGTGCAAGTCCATGAAGTATTTAAAAAAAAAATTGAGCACATAAAGCTCGAAGAAAAAGAAAATCTAGCCATGTCTCAATATACAAGTAGAGAGAGTGTAGCAAATAAAGGAGCAACCTAGTCCACCATATAACACACTTGTCTTGATCTATGACTATGACACTCCTCTCTTTGGATCCTTGTTTTTGACTTAACAATATTTGCAAAGTAGAGTATGCTACCTTGTTTATCCCTACCAAGCCCCATATAAGCCTATAGTTATAGGATGAAACAAGTTGGCATTCATGCCTTGGTGAGGACTACTAAAAAAAAAACTTTGAGTGATCTAGAGCGCTAAATGAGGAGTAGGATTGAACTATGTGACTTATTTTAAAAAGTGTCATAAAAACTCTAAGTACCAAGAATATGAAATTGGAATTTGATCTTGTTCTGAGAGTTGTTCCTTTTCTCAACCTCTGAAGGATATATGCTAGACACTTACACAAAAACCCATTTGGATGAACTATGTTCGAACTAGCATTTTATGCTCACTACTATCTTAAGTTAGAAACCATTGATCACTCATTTTTAACCTTTACTCGAGGACGAGCAAAGACTCAAGTGTGGGGGGTCTTGTTGACGGTATTTATACCATGTTTTCTACTATCATAACCGTCAACATAAGACTCATTTTGGGAGAAAACAACCAAACAAAGTAGTAATATAGGTACATATAACCTAGTTCCACATGTACATGCTACTATTTGGTTGCAGGAGTAAGAACAGGTACTTTTCAAGGGTCCAAACACTAAGAAGGGGTGAATAACTAAAGATCAGTGACACCAGTAACCAAGACAACATTATAGTCATGAAGAGGAAGACATGTAGGACAGGGCTGACACCCTAACCCCATAGAATTGGGGTCGGGCGACCCCACTTTGGTGGGTCCCACAGGTCAGCTCAACTCCACCGACATCAGAGAGCCTCCAGGACACTGCAGGTGGGCCCAACCAGCCAGATAGGGGGTCGGCCGACCCCACTTCATGGCGGTTCCAGGGTCGGTTGGCCTCCCACCGACCTTGCCCACATGTTGCACATGTTAGTTTGCCTCTACCGTTGATCAGATGGCGGTTGTGAAGTCGGTTTGATCCAATGGTGCATGATGAAGATGACGCGGATCGCTGACGTGGCACCGGAGTAGCCCCTACTCCATCTCCCACTATAAATACCCCCCTATTCCTTCACTTAAGAGTCATGTATCTTAGGAGTAAACTACTTTAGTAGCTTAGTGATATCATAGTGAGTAGAGAGTGAGGAGTTCCAAGGAGGAGTCCCGGCCTGTCGGGAGTCTTCTTCGCGGAGCACCTCAGCGGAAGCAGGTCTTCTTGTAAGTCTTACTTCTGAGTCTTTTCTAGTATTTAATATTTGGTCTGGTACTTTAAGTATAAGAATCCTTTACTGGCACATTGCTTGATCTTGAGTGCTCTTAGCTTTAGCTAAGCTTAGGGTAGCAAGAGCTAGTTTAGACGTGGTGTCTAGACTACTTCTTGCCAGTGTGGACTCCTTGTCGCAGTTGTGTAGACACCTAGTGTGAGAGTGACAGTCCTCGCTAGGCGGAAAGTTCCTCGCATCTGTTGTAGGCAAGTTGCAAATAATAGTTGGGCTGAGCAGGGTAGTCGCTTAGGAGACGAGGAGGTGAAAAACTTCGTTAACTCAATCCTCCTTTTCGGGTATCGCCCTCAGTAAAGAGTTAGGTGAAAAACCTTGACTATACTTAATTACCAAGACCAGGCATTAATACTAGTTAGACCTCTCTACCCCATTATCCTAGACCCTTTGATCATCACCTAACGATCTAAAGCCTAGTTAATTCACTTCGCGTTCCCCGTGGAAATCACGATACCTGGAATACTCCCGGTGAAGGCTACATTGACTACCGTACGCTTGCGGTATAACCGTTTGCCACTTCTGGTGTCAACAGGGGCATGTGTTGACACCATTTTTGGGCACGTGTCCAGGATGGCAGGATAGGGTGGCAGTACGATGCGGGTTGCTGATGAGGATGGTTGCCGATGAGGGAGAGGTTGAATGTGACTAAGTCCACAGGCAATAATATGGTGCCGATGACTGGGTAAAAAGGTCTGCCGATGACTATGGCAAGGGGATTGCCGATGACGCGAAGGGGGAGTCCGGAAGCTGCCAGCTGTCATGTGGAGGAGTTTCGGTTTGTCACGAAGGATAGTTTTATTATTTCCTTAGTTATTTGCATCGTTTTGTATACGGATTCCATGTAATTTGGAATTCGAATTCTAATCGTGTCTGGTCGTAGCTCTTTGAGCAGGGTATAAATATAAACCCTAGGACCTTGTAATCAAGAATCAAGAAATCAATCAAACACACGTTTTTACTCATATTCCAGCATCTACTTTTCGACGACTTCGTCATATTTTTTCTTTTTATTACGAGTTCTTAGGAATTCGTCGACTTAAGCTCGGCGTGTTCTCGAGTTCCGCGTGAATACCTCTTAGCCGTGACATCCGGGCGCATCGCTGTTGTCAGGACTAAAGTATTCGAGTTATCACCTTTGCCGATAGCAAGGTCAAATCGGCTGGCACGCCTTAACGTTTGAATCGGGTATTAGCCCTTTGTGTTTGCAGATCAGTTTTGCATCAACAGCATCTTGATCCTTTCAATTGGTATCGGAGCCTAGTGGTCATTATTTAGGCTTCACCGCCTAGAGAAAGATGTCTAACGGGGATGGACCACCACCCATGTTCGATGGGGATGACTTCCCGTATTGGAAAATACGGATGGAGTCATACCTTGAGGCATGTGATATAAAGTGCCTAAAAGCCGCGACCGAAGGGTTTACCCCTCCGGCAAAAGACACCGCTCTTACTCCACAAGAGCAAGAAAACGAGAAGTGGAATGCAAAGGCCAAAAACCACATCTTTAGAGGTCTTTGCAAAGAGGTGTTCAACCGCGTTCGGAGCCACAAAACCGCCCATGCTCTATGGAAGGAACTTTGTGCGCTCCATGAGGGATCAAAGAGTGAACGCGAGGAACGCTATCACTTAGTGATGAACAAGCTTAATACATTTGAAATTCTTCCCAAAGAAAATGCTAATGAAATGTATTCTCGCTTGAATGTGATTGTAGAGGAGCTTAATGGACTTGGGCTCACTCAAATGAGTGCGGCGGATGTTGCAAGGAAGATACTATGTGTGCTTCCCATTGAGAAATATGGGCACATAGTAACCGTGCTTCATCAAGGCGATCTCTCCACTGCTACACCAACTGCCATATTGGGGAAGATAAATGCTCATGATATGTACATGCACATGAACCCCCAAGATGGCTCCTCATCGGCCAAGAAGGATAAGAAGGACTTGGCCCTCAAAGCTACTCACAAGGGCAAAGCCAAGAAGATTGAAGTTGAGTCAACAACTTCAAGTGATGACGATGCATCCATTGCCCTCTTGGTGAGAAGGACAACCAAGATGTTGAAGAAGCTCAACAAGAATGGAGTCAACTTTGACTCCAAGAAGAAGAAGTTCTTCACAAGTAGCAAGAGAAAGCCCATCTTCGAGATGGATTGCTACAATTGTGGTGAACTTGGTCATCTTGCTCATCAATATCCAAAGCCTAAGAAGGATAAATACAAGAAGAAGAACAAAGAGCAAGATGATTCAAGTGATGATGAGAAGAATGAAAAGAAGCGATACAAGAAGAAAGGTGGCAAGAAGAAGGAGCACTACAAGAAGAAGAATGGTAAGGCTTACATTGTTGGTGATTGGCTCACCGACATTGAGAGCTCAAGTGATAACTCCTCTGGCAATGAGAGTGATGATGAGAAGGTTGCCGACATTGTCATCGATGCTCCATCACGATCATCTTCACCACCATCTACATCCTCTACACACCTATGCCTCATGGCTAAGGGTGACCGGAAGGTACAAAGTGAGGATGAGAGTAGTGAAAGTGATAGTGAATATGAATCACCTTCTTATGATGAGCTTGTAAAATTGCTAAACAAATACACAAAAGTCATAAGAAAGACTAGAAGTGAAAATGAAAAGCTTGAACTTGAAAATGAAACACTTGCAGCAAAGCTTAAGTCTAGTGATGAGCTTAGAGATCAAAATGAGATCATGACCACTAAGCTCAAGGAGCTTAAACTCTCGTTAAAAGAGCTCAAAGAAAAACATGATAAACTTGAGAGTGTTCATGATGAGCTTATCACTAGATATAGAGCAATGAAAGAAGAGCTAACAAATCTAAAAGCAAACTATGACAACCTTGAGATTGCCTATGAACTTGCAATTGATGAAACACATGTTGCTACTAACCATGTTGCTAAGCTTGATGTAGCCACATCTTGTGATGACTTACTTGTGGAGAGCACAAGCAAATGTGTTGATTGCAAGGGCATGAAAGTGGTAGTGGCCGAGAGCTATGAGGACACTATCAAGCTCAAGGAAGAAATTGTCATGCTCAAGAAAGAGTTGCAAGAGCAAGCCAAGCACAAGACCATTGTGATTGAGTCACTTGATCAAGACAAGAAGCTTGCATATGAGAACAAGTTGCTCAAGGAAGAAAATCAATATCTCAAGCTTGGTTTGATGTATGACAAGCAAGAAGAAGATGAGATATTCATCTTGGATGAGTTAACTAGCAACAATGACCCAATCATCAAGAAGCTAACTATAGAGAATAGCAAGCTCAAGAAAGAGAAGGAACATCTAACCAAAGGGTTAGCAAAGTTCACAAAAGGGAAGGACCTTCAAAGTGAGCTTTTCATGAACACCGTCATGAAGATGGACAAGAGTGGGATTGGCTACAAGGCTCATCAAACAAAGCTCATCAAGTCTCTAGCCACTCATGATCAACCAAGCAAGCCAAAGCCAAAGAGATGCTTTGAGTGTGGTCAAGAAGGACACTTTGCTCATGAGTGTAAGGCACCACTACCACCACCCTTGCCCAAGCATGCTAGACCATTTGCCTTCAATGCTCACTACATTGTAAGGAAAGACAAGAGTGGCAAGGTCAAGGTTAGCTTCATGGGGCCGCCCAACAAGCAAAGGCTAAAGAAGATTTGGGTGCTAAAGCAACTAGTAGAGAAGGTCAAGGGCCCTAAGCAAATGTGGGTTCCTAAATCTCAAGCTTGATCTCTTGTGTGTAGGTGAACTACAAGACTGGTGGATCACATTGGGTAATTGATAGTGGTTGCACTCAACATATAACCGGCAATCTCCGGATGTTCACCTCTCTTTATGAAGATGTTGACAACCAAGAGAAGATTACATTTGGTGACAATTCAAAAGGCAAGGTCAAGGGACTAGGAAAGGTTGCTATATCAAATGACAACTCCATCACCAATGTGCTCTATGTGCAATCATTGAGTTTCAACTTGCTCTCGGTTGGACAACTTTGTGATCTTGGTTTTGAATGCTTATTCAAGAAGAAAGAAGTAATAGTGACCAAGAAGGATGACAATGAAATGATATTCAAAGGCTTCCGACACAACAACTTGTATGTAGTTGATTTCTCATCCGATGAAGTTGATGTCAAGACTTGCTTATTCACCAAGACCTCACTTGGTTGGTTGTGGCATAGAAAGTTAGCACATGTTGGAATGGGCACACTCAAGAAGTTGATGAAGAAAGAATTGATTAGAGGCTTGAAGGATGTGACATTTGAAAATGACAAGCTTTGTAGTGCATGTCAAGCGGGCAAGCAAGTTGCAAACACTCATCCAACCAAGGCCTATCTCTCTACTTCAAGAGTGCTTGAGCTACTTCACATGGATCTATTTGGACCAACCACCTATGCTAGTCTTGGAGGCAACAAATATTGCTTGGTCATAGTTGATGATTTCTCCTGGTACACTTGGACATTCTTCTTGCAAGACAAGGCCGAAGTTGCATCCATATTCAAGAAGTTTGCAAAGAATTCCCAAAATCAATTTGATGTCAAGATCAAGAAAATTAGAAGTGACAATGGCAAAGAATTTGAGAACACCAACATAGAAGAGTATTGTGATGAAGTGGGGATCAAACATGAGTTCTCCTCAACATACACACCACAACAAAATGAGGTTGTAGAAAGAAAAAACCGGACATTGATCACCTTTGCAAGAACAATGCTAGATGAGTACAACACTTCGAAAAAGATGTGGGCCGAGGCAATCAACACCGCATGCTATGCATCAAACCGACTCTTTCCTCACAAGTTCCTAGAGAAGACACCATATGAATTGCTCAATGGGAAGAAGCCCGATGTCTCATTCTTTAGAGTGTTTGGGTGCAAATGCTACATCTACAAGAAGCGCCAACACTTGGGCAAGTTCCAAAGAAGATGTGACATTGGCTACTTGGTTGGCTATTCATCAAAGTCCAAGGCATATAGGGTCTTTAACCATGCCACAAACATGGTTGAAGAAACATTTGATGTTGAATTTGATGAAACTAATGGCTCCCAAGGAGCAAGTGATAATCTTGATGATGTAGGTGGTGAACCATTGAGGGATGCCATGAAGAACATGCAGGTGGGAGACATCAAGCCAAAAGAAGATGATGATGTACATGTCATTGAGTCATCATCCACCTCACATGTACCTCAAGATGAAGACAAGGATGTGAGAGATGCTCATGAAGACACCCAAGTCACTCATGAGCAAGCGGTGGCACAAGCACAAGATGTTGATGCTCCCCAACCAACCCCTCAAGTGGCGCCAAGAAGATCATCACATCTCCTCCAAGATCACTCTCAAGATCTCATCATCGGGAGTCCATCACGTGGTGTAACTACACGTTCTAGACATGCTTTATTTATTGAACATCACGCTTTTGTGTCCCTTGAAGATGAACCAAAGACTATAGAGGAAGCTCTTCGTGATGCGGATTGGATCATGGCCATGCAAGAGGAGTTGAACAATCTCTCGCAACCAAGTATGGACACTTGAAGAGCGACCCAAAGATGCAAGAGTTATTGGAACAAAGTGGGTCTTCCGGAACAAGAAGGATGATCAAGGCAAAGTGGTGCGCAACAAGGCAAGGCTCGTGGCAAAAGGCTTTTCACAAGTGGATGGTCTTGACTTCAGTAAAACCTTTACATCGGTGGCAATACTTGAAGCAATCCGCATCCTACTTGCATATGCATCTAGTCATGATATCAAGCTATTTCAAATGGATATGAAAGGTGCTTTTTTAAATGGCTATATTAATGAGCTTGTCTATGTTGAGCAACCCCCCGGTTTTGAAGACCCTAGGTACCCCAAGCATGTCTACCGGTTGTCCAAGGCTCTCTATGGTCTCAAGCAAGCTCCTAGAGCTTGGTATGAGAGGCTTAGGGACTTCCTCATTGAGAAGGGCTTCAAGATTGGGAAAGTTGACACAACACTCTTCACCAAGAAAATGAATGGGGAAATCTTCATTTGCCAAGTTTATGTTGATGATATTATTTTTGGCTCTACTAATGAAGATTTTTGCAAGGAATTTGGTGATTTGATGTCCAAGGAGTTTGAGATGTCCATGATTGGTGAGCTATCCTTCTTCCTAGGATTTCAAGTCAAGCAAATGAAGGAAGGAGTCTTCATCTCTCAAGAGAAGTACACACAAGATCTTCTCAAGAGGTTCAAGATGATGGATTGTAAGCCAATCAAGACTCCCATGGCATCAAATGGGCATCACGACTTGGATGAGGGAGGTAACCCAATTAACAAGACTCTCTATCGCTCCATGATAGGAAGTCTACTCTACCTCACTGCATCTAGGCCCGATATCATGTTTAGTGTGTGTATGTGTGCTAGATATCAAGCAATGCCTATGGAATCTCACTTGATTGCCGTCAAGAGAATTCTTAGGTATCTAAAATACACACCTTTCCTAGGCTTGTGGTATCCCAAAGGTGCAAGATTCCAACTTGTAGGCTATTCCGATTCGGATTATGCCGGGTGCCGGATTGATAGAAAAAGCACATCCGGAGGGTGCCACTTCCTAGGTAGATCACTTGTCTCTTGGATGTCAAAGAAACAAAATAGTGTTGCCTTATTAACGGTCGAGGCAGAATACATTGCCGCCGGTGCTTGTTGTGCACAAATACTCTACATGAAACAAACTTTGCTAGACTATGAAGTAGTACTAGATAAAGTACCTTTGTTGTGTGACAACGAAAGTGCCGTAAAACTTGCTAACAACCCGGTTCAACACACCCGCACAAAACATATTGACATCCGCCACCACTTCCTTGGGGATCATGTTGCTAAAGGTGACATCTCTCTAGAGAATGTGGGAACGGAAAATCTATTGGCGGATATCTTCACAAAACCCCTAGATGAAGCTAGGTTTTGTATGTTGAGAAATGAACTTAATGTGCTTGATCTCTCTAACTTCACTAAAAAATGAAGTTGTGTGTTGAAACTTGTAAATAGCTTTTGTTTTGCATATCATGCATACTAAAACTAAAATACAAAAAGATTGTGTGTAGGGCTTGTCTAACATGGTTAAGATAACCCCCATGTGTGTGTGAAAAAGCTTAACCTTGGATCAAACTTGACAAGCATTAGTTTACTTTCGAGTATTGCATTTCACCTCATATCATATGCATGCTTGTTAGTTGACCGTTTTTTTTGTTTCGTTTTTAGCATCCGCTGTGTTCGTCCATAGATAGGGGGAGCATTCAAAGCTCATTATAATTTAAACCCCTAGCTTTATGGCCATACGATGCTCCTTGGCGTTTTCACTTGACTATTTTCATAAAAACTACTAAGCCTAAGGCTAAATATTTGTGAAAATTTGAGGGTTTGAGAAAGGTCACTCATACCAGTTCCACTTGGTGTTTATTTGTGTGTCTTTGAAGTTGGAACTTGGTTGGGTAAAAGTCGGGCGAAGTTCAAAGTTGAAAAAGCACCCAGAGGTGCACCGGACGATGCACCGGACGCTGTCTCGGTGCGTCCTGTGCTGTGAGTTTGCAGGTTTGCACTCACCGGATGCAGGAACAGTCTCCCTACAGCGTCCGGTGAGGTGTGTCCGGTGTTCACCAGGCGTGTCCTAGGGCACCGGACGCTAAGGCCAGCGTCCGGTGGCCATCGTCCGGTGGTCTGGCATTTTGAAAACCTCCCTGCGTTTTAGTCTGGTGGTCACCGGACGCGTCCGGTGCCACATTAGGAGCGTCCGGTGACCCCGTGGCGGGCGCATATAACTCGCGCCCGGGGATGTCTCACAGACGGTTTTCTTTCCTCCTCGCGTTTTCGCTGACTCACTCCCGTGCCCTAAGTCGCCGGACCGCCACCGCCCGTGGTTTTCTTCCCTCTCTGGCGACCTCTAGCCTCCCCCTACGGCTAGATTCACTCCTATTGACACTAGCTAACACCACTTAGATACTAGGTTGTCATCCCCAGCATGGTGCTAGAGTGTACAAAGGTATTTATAAATGTAAAGGCTCTTTAGAAAATAATCTATTCTATCCGCAAGCGCACAGATAAAACACCTCATTGTAGCATTTCACCAGGACAAGTATTCCTGGTATCGTTATTTATAATTTTTCTTAAGAGAACAAAAGGGATGAAATTAAAGATAAAATCTATCAAGGCATAGACTAGAGATAAACTTGCAAGAACATGATTACTAATGAGAAACTCGTCACACAGTCACTTACTTTAGCAGGGGGGTAAACCATAAAGATAATGATAATGAATTATAAGTTCAAGGGTAAATAACACAGCGATTAGAAAATAGACTACTCCTCATATATGTAGGTGATGTCGGATTAGCTAGAGAATGGAGTCTAAGTTATCTACTATCTACTAAGTCATAATCTACTCTAGTTATCTACAAGATCATATATAGCATAAAAGACTCTTCATTCATGTATAAGGAACATTGCTAAAGTAAATCAGAACATCGCAAGACTTACTCCGCAATACCAGTTTTGCCTGTCCTATCAATGGAGGGTGGACTATATAAGAATCAACGAAGCTGTCACTATCGCGAACTACCACATGACCCGGCCAATAGGATACATTTGCAGATAAATAACATCTAAGCACCACGCTCACATGTGATCTATCACTTAACTCCCTCGCGTCAAGAGCTAAGCGCTTTGCAAACTTATACATAAACTCATTATCAATCATAACTATATCAAATATAGAACTAGAGCAAACTAAGAACATAATAATTAGAGACATAATGCAATTAGAACAAAGTATTAGAGAAAGATATGAATAATACCAATCTTTATTACCGAAGATCCGAATCCAGAGCGTAGTGCTCTACTTCTCTAATTGCTATCTAATCAAACCTCTAAACTTGAAGGATTAGGGAGTAACTAATTCTAATTCTCTGTGGGAGAGAAGCTCTAAACCCTAACTTTGATGGCTACCTCTGATAATGATTTCTTCTCTTCTCCTCTCTCCCCCAGGGGTGGAGGGGCCTTGGTTATATAGTCCTTTCAAGTGAATTTGGGCCGTTGGATCAAACCGACATTGATTGCATGGTTTAGATTGATCCTTTAGGTCGGTGGAGCTTAGTCCCGAAAGAGAGTCCTGATCCAACTCTAACAGGGGGCGGGCGCCCAGGTCAACTGGGCGGGCGCCCAGTGCCTGGCCCCGTTCGGCCTCCGCTTCCTTCCCGTGGTTTCTGGTGTCTTCTAGATTGAGGAAAATTGCGCGGCACATAATTATCTCGTTGTAAACATGACATGTGGGCCTTCTCTCCATATTCTCTGATAACCCCCTGCAGAAATAGATAAACACCAAAGCTCGTGAAATTCTATTAGATAAAACCCTAATTCTAGATGTTTGGTCCATATTGATCCTTTTCCACGTTTATTTGATTATTAATTTTAGTACTTAAGGACCGTCAACAACTCCAAGGCCTCCCCTCTTCCCTCTCCTCGCACAGGGACTCCTTTCTTGCGAAGTGGTTAGGGTTTGGGTGAGTTCTAGATTTCTTGCCCTCAAGGTGTTCGCTTAAATGTGTGAATGAATTGAATTGTTGTTTTTGACGTCGATTTGATTCGTTCTATCCCAACAGCACCTTGAGGAGTTGGCTCGCGTTCTCTGGCGGATTCCGATCGCGATATTTCATCCGGAACGCGTCTCGTCATCGGATCGTAAGCCGTTCGCGCCCGTTCTTTATCTAATCTTGTGATCTATAGGGCTCTCTCACCTCTAGCTATTACGTTTGCTTATATATATCTTATCTATCCATCTCTTGCAGCGCAATTGATCTCTCGTGCCAGTTTGTCATTTGTCGGCAGTTGTTTCAGACAGTTGTTCTTACGATGGCTCGTTGCAAGAACGTCAGTGGTCCGGCAGCCAGCACTGGTGGTTCACCAGGAGGTGATGGTGGAGGTGATCCTCCCCATCGCCTGTCAGCGGCAGAGAAGGGCAAAGGAAAGAAGCTAGCCACCAAGAAGAGGAAGGCCAGCGACAGAGAGGCAGAGGTTGCAGAGGCAGTTGCAGCAGCAGCTGAGGCAGCAGAGAGAGGTGGATGCTCAGGTGCCCTGAGGATTGGGGCCAAACTCACGCCACGTCAAAGGCGTACAGTTCTTGAGGCAGAGGCTCTACACTAATCTCCTCCTAGCACTATCATGCTAGGAGGTCAGCGTGTCAGGATTGCAGTTCGCGACCCAGCTCAGGAGGATCCGGACATAGACACAGAGGCACAGGCAGAGGGCCCGGTAGAGGTTCAGCAGTAGGAGCAGCCGCTCAGGAGGTCGACTCATGCTCGTACTCAGGCCATCCCCAGGACTGGTACGCAGGGTCAGTCTACCTCCGCTGCTCGCTCTACTCCAGCTCGAGGCACTCCAGCTCCTCGTCAGGCACCAGTGAGGATACACAGGGACTACACCCAGGTTTCAGCTCGAGAGATCCAGTAGCTACGCTTTGTTCCCTTCCCACTTGGTTTCCAGCTGCCAGGGATCCGAGAGCTAGTGCCAGGTTCTACACAGTGGTTTAGGAGGACATCTACGAGGCTCTGGTTCGCTCACAGGCTCAGTTCAGGGAGCACAGGGTCTTGATCTTGAGATTCTAGGGAACGTAGTCGGTGCGGACATCAGGCAGTACTTCACATATCTCCACGGTCTCCCAGAGTTGCTTGCTCTACCTGGTACCTACTGTGAGGAGTGGGTCAGAGAGTTCTATGCCTCAGTGTGGGTTTATCTTGATCACAGCTACATCCACTACGCACTTGCAGGCACAGACTACAGGGTGACAGCTCAGAGTGCGAGAGAGGTCCTTGGTTTGAGAGCCTACCCCACCAGGATTCACCAGCTGTGCTGCGGGAACTTCGAGCCCCCTCGACGTCCTCACAGTGGTGAGATACCACCGGTTGACTTTGTGGCTCCTTGTTTCCGTCAGCCTTTTGGAGAGGGCTCCAGCAGGACAGTGGGTGACTTGACTCGCCTAGCCAGGATCCTCGACTTTGTGTTGAGGAAGACGCTCTTTCCCAGGACAGGCTACAGAGACGGCTTCACCAGGATCCAACAGTGGTTGGTAGCCCACCTCATCTCGAAGACTCCTTTTGACTTGTGGGATCTGATAGTCTCAGAGATTGAGGATACTATTTCAGAGAGCTTCAGGGGTCGGCGTCAGTTGCCGTACGCACACTGGATCACCATGCTCATCCTTTGTGCTAGACCCGTACCTCTTCCAGCTCACCTGCAGAGAGAGTTGTCAGACTCAGACACGGTGTTCCCCCACTATGACCCTAGGCAGATGATGATAGCACACTACGACCTTCGAGCTCCTCCACCTCCTCCAGCAGCACGTGGCCAGGTGCCACCACCTTCTCCTAGGGGCACTCGCAGTTCAGGAGTAGTTCCAGAGACTGAGGAGGAGCAGGATATCGCCATTAGGGCGTTTGCAGATGCAGAGGCCGAGGAGGAGTTTGACTTTGCCTCAGACAGCTCAGACGATGATTATCGTCTTCCAGTGCCAGACCTTGCTCCGAGGACGCATGACCATGAGGCAGGAGGTTCCTCGAATGCTACAGACCCCGCACTGCTAGCTATTTTAGAGGGGATGAGGGCAGATCAGCGCAGAGCAGCTGAAGAGCAGGCCAGGAGGGACAGGGATCAGGCTGCTATCAATGCAGCTGTTCAGGCCAGACAGGATGAGCTTCAGAGGCAGTTCCTAGCTTTCCAGGCACAGCATACAGCGATGATGGCCGCTCTTATGGCCGCCTCAGGGATTCAACTTCCACAGATTCAAATTCCAGGCACGTCGTCAGTTAGGCCGTCTACTCTAGCGCCGCAGAGTCAGTCTCTGCCACTTCAGCTCCCCGCTCAGAGTCAGCCATTCTCAACGCCACATCACCATGTTTCCCAGGGTGCTATCTCGTCTGGCTTTGAGCAGGTACCGCAATTTACGCCTCTCCGCTCTGGATTCACACCTCAGTCAGCGACAGCGTCACAGCTCGTGTTGGACTCGTCGGCAGGCCAGCACATCAGTTTTTCGTATAGTGCTCTGACTGGTGACCCTACGCCTCCACCCCTGCAGGCTCCTGCAGCTTTTACGGTTCCAGTTGAAAGGATCAAGATGCCCAAGAGGGGGGGTGAATTGGGCTTCTCTAAAAATTTAAACAACCTATAGGCTCCAATTCAACCCCTTGTGCCAAGTTTGACTTAGAGAGCTACCGGATAAAAAGTTTTGCAACCTAGTTCCAATCCTATTCTAGCATGGCAATTCTAAGAATGTAAAAACACAAAGTAAATGCTAGAAAGTAAAGGAGTAGTGGAAGAAAGTGCTCGACGATGTTTTGCCGAGGTATCGGAGAGTCGCCACTCTCCACTAGTCCTCGTTGGAGCACCCGCACAAGGGTCTTGCTCCCCCTTGCTCCGCGCAAGGACCAAGTGCTCTCTACGGGCTGATTCTTCGACACTCCGTCGCGGTGAATCGCCCAAAACCGCTCACAAGCTTGACACGAGCCACCCACAAGAACTCCAGGCGGTCTTCGTGCCTCCAATCACCACCGAACCGTCTAGGTGATGGCGATCACCAAGAGTAATAAGCAAAGAACTCTCACTTGACCCAAATAAGGCTCTAGAGAGTGGTGGATGCACACTTGACTCTTGGAATTCACTAGAGAAGGATTCTCTCAAGAAATCACTCAAATCTCAATCCTCTCTAGGCTCTTGCAACTCTCTTGCTCCACAACAAGGTTCTCTGATGTTCAAATGGGCAAGAGACCTCTCATGGACGAGGTGGAGGAGTATAAATACTATCCACGAACTCCAAAGGTCGGCCAACCGTTTTCCACTGAAAACGGGGTCACCGGACGCACATTATGTTGCACCGGACGCACTGCACCGAGCGTCCGGTGCTTCATAACGGCTACCTGTACTTCTCTCTGACAGGTCACCGGACGCTAACTCCCAGCGTCCGGTGCACCGTCCGGTGCTCGAGGGAACTTTACAAGCTCCCTGCGCATGGGACCGGACGCTACCTGGTGCGTCCGGTGCTCAGGGGAACTTTACAAGCTCCCTGGGTATGGGACCGGACGCTACCCGGTGCGTCCGGTGCTAGCGTCCAGTGCCTAACCCTAAGCACGGAACTGTCCCAGCGGCTAAGGACCTCACCGGACGCACTCACAGAGCGTCCGGTGCAGCGTCCGGTGCCCCTTTGGGCACCCAAACTTCGTCGAAACGCGATCGTTCCAAAACGAAGTTGGTTCCTCTCGATCTAAGGACTATCTCTGAGCTGCCTAGTGCTAGGTTTACCAAGTGTGCACCACACCTAAACCTAAAGCCTTGCCTAAGTTAAGCTACTAGATCAAAGCCCCTCTTAATAGTACGGTCAAAGGAAAACAAAGTCCTAAACTACTCTAAGTGCCCTTCTTCACCATATGGCACTTAGACCTAGTCTAGTCTTGACGATGTCCATCCGTCCTTTGAAAACCGAAACGATTTCCACTATTAAGTTGGCATGTACGTCCCTGTTCATCGAGTACCTATTTACCATGACCTTACCTATGACTTTGCCTCTGCAAAACACACGTTAGTCATAGTAATCAATAATGTCATTAATCACCGAAATCACTAGGGGCCTAGATGCTCTTTCAATCTCCCCCTTTTTGGTGATTGATGACAACCTCGAGTATGAAAAGAGTTGAGGTTTTTAAAGTGACTTGGTTTCAATAAGCATATTACAATAAGAACAAAGGGATTAGTCATGCTTATATCAACCAAGTCCAATACCCTGCAACCAAATATGTGAGTGGAATACTACAGGATATAAACATAAGGCTCATAAGTACATCGGAGTAAAACACGAAAGCAAAGGTGATATGAGCCAAAACACATGACATTAAGATATCACAATAACCACAAGTCATGTCTCACAACCGTAGTATCTCACAAAAGTTCAATGCATGAAAGTAAACGTGATGCATGATAAAGATAAAGTAGCACACATAAAAAGTATCTCAAAAGAATAAACTCCTAAACACCCTCTCTAGCTCCCCCTAACTCCTAACTCTCATACGTACTCTCTCCCCCTTTGGCATCAAGCGCCAAAAACCTAAGAAGTCGGTGGAGGATAGGAGTCCCTCGGCACGGCCACGAAGCGAGCTGCATCATCTGAACTGTCGGCCGTCGAGGCAGAGGAGGTGGAGTGACCCTCTGAAGCTGTAGGAGCTGGTGAAGCGGTCCGAGTCTGCTCTGGAGCTGTCACAGGCTGTGCTGGCTGCTGGAGTCCGGCTGACGAAGCAGGCACGGGCTCGGTCGCGGTAGCTGTCGTCTCTGGTACTGTAGAAGACGGTGCAAGCTGCTCGGACGACGCTACAGACGACGACAGAAGCTCTGTAGTGGTAACTGGCGCCGTTAAGACTGCAGGAGCCTGCAGAGGAGGAGGCGTAGGATCACCAGTCAGAGCACTGTAGGTGAAGCTGAGGTGCGGATCTGTCTGCGAGTCCCACACAAGCTGTGACGCTGATGCTGACTGAGGAGTGAAGCCGGAGCAGAGAGGAGTGAACTGAGGTACCTGCTCAAAGCCTGAAGAAATAGCACCCTGGGAGACCTGGTGCTGTGGCGTCAAGAACGGCTGACTCTGAGCTGGTAGCTGGAGAGGCTGCTGTGACTGACTCTGAGTCTGAGGCGCTGGAGTAGGTGGCCTGACAGTCGACGTGCCTGGGAGCTGAATCTGCGGTAGCTGAATCCCTGAGGCGGCCATGAGAGCGGCCATCATCGCTGTCTGCTGGGCCTGGAAAGCAAGCTGCTGCTCCTGAAAGG
Source organism: Sorghum bicolor (assembly GCF_000003195.3). Lineage (NCBI taxonomy): Eukaryota > Viridiplantae > Streptophyta > Magnoliopsida > Poales > Poaceae > Sorghum > Sorghum bicolor. The sequence goes on along the minus strand of NC_012873.2, from coordinate 17,376,144 downwards.
TGAGAAACTGACGCTGGAGCTCATCCTGCCTAGCCTACACGGACTGCATTGATGCCAGCCTGATCCCTATCTCGCCTCGCCTGCTCCTCAGCTGCACGGCGCTGATCCGCTCTCATCCCCTCTAAGATAGAAAGCAGGGCAGGGTTCGAAGCACTCGAAGAACCGCCTGCCTCGTGGTCGTGTGCTCTGGGAGGGAGATCTGTCACTGGCGGCTGATAGTCATCATCTGAACTGTCTGACGCAAAATCAAACTCTCCCTCAGCCTCTGCATCGGCGAAAACTCCAATCGCTATGTCCTGCTGCTCCTCTGACTCTGCAACTGCTGCTGTACTGCGGGTGCCCCTAGGAGAAGGTGGGGGCACCGGTCCACGTGGAGCACGAGGAGGAGGTGCAGCGCGAAGGTCGTGGTGCGCTCTCAACATCTGCCTGGGGTCGTAGTGGGGGAAGACGGTGTCGGACTCTGTCAACTCCCTCTGCAAGTGAGCTGGCAGGGGCAGTGGCCTAGCACGAAGAATCAGCAGGGTAATCCAGTGTGCGTACAGCAACTGACGCCATCCCCTGAAGCTCTCAGAGATGGTGTCCTCTATCTCCGAGACGATCAGATCCCACAAATCAAACTGCGTCTGGGAGATGAGGTGAGCGACGAGCCACTGCTGGATACGAGTGAAGCCGTCTCTGTAGCCTATCCTGGGGAGAAGAGTCTTCCTCAACACAAAGTCGAGGATCCTAGCTGGGCGTGTCAAATCTCCCACTGTCCTGCTGGAGCCCTCCCCAAAAGGTGGACGGAAACAGGGAGCCACGAAGTCAACCGGTGGTATCTCACCACCGTGAGGTCGACGAGGGGGATCCACGTTCCCGTAGCACAGCTGGTGAATCCTGGTGGAAGAGGCTCGCAGTCCAAGCACCTCTCTAGCCCTTTGAGCTGTCACTCTGTAGTCTGTCCCCGCCAGTGCGTAGTGGATATAACTGTGATCTGGAGAAACCCACACTGATGCGTAGAACTCTCTGACCCACTGCTCACAGTAAGTGCCGGGGAGTGCTAGTAACTCTGGAAGTCCGTGGAGGTAGGTGAAATACTAACGAATGTCTCCTCCAACCACGTTCCCCAAAATCTCAAGGTCTATCACTCTGTGCTCCCTGAACTGTGCCTGAGAGCGAACCAGTGCCTCGTAGATGTCCTCCTGGACTACTGTGTAGAACCTGGCACCGGCTCTGGGATCCCTGGCAGCTAGAAACCAGGTGGGAAACGGAACGAACCGCAGCTGCTGGATCTCTCTGGCTGACACAAGAGAAAGATCCCTGTGGATCCTGACTGGCCTCTGTCGTGAAGCTGGAGTGCCTCTGGCTGGTGTGGCATGAGCAGTGGAGGTAGACTGACTCTGCGTACCAGTCCGAGGAGTGGCCTGGGTACGAGCGCGAGTCGACCTCCTAGGGTCTGCTCCTCCTCCTGCTCCTATGCTGGACCCTCTGCCTGGGTCTCTGTCTCAGGGTCTGGATCCTCCTGAGCCGGATCCCTAACCACGAGCCTAATCCTCTGTCCTCCAATCGTCACGGTGCCTGGAGGGGATCCATGGAATGCCTGTGTCTCAAGAACTGCACGCCGCTGCCGTGGTGTGAGGTCATCCCCAATCCTCAGGGCACCTGAACGACCACCCCTCTCAGCTGCCTCAGCCGCTGCTGCAACTGCCTCTGCGACCTCTGCATCTCTGTCACTGGCCTTCCGCTTCTTGGTGGCCAGCTTCTTGCCTTTCCCTTTCTCTGCCGCTGACAGGCGACGGGGAGGATCACCTCCACCATCACCCCCTGGGGAACCTCCTGAGCCAGCTGCCGGTCCACTGACGTTCTTGGTACGAGCCATTGCAAAACAAGCGTCCGACAAACAACCGACTGACTATGGAGAACAACGCGCTGCAGAGAATAGACAAGATAGGGTATATATAAGAAATTATAACAACTAGTGAAGAGTAAACCCTATAGATCACAAGATGAGATAAAGAGCGTGGGCGAACGGCTTAGGATCCAAGACGGGATGCGTTCCGGATGGTATATCGCGATCGGAAACCTCTGGAGAACACAAATCAAATCCTCAAAGTGCTGCACGAGTGAGACAATCGAAATCAAGGTCAAATCCTCAATTGACTCCTTTAGCACATAACAACAAACACCTTGGGGGCATGAACTTAGGCAACTCACCCAGAAACCCTATATTCCTGCGAGATTGGATCTCAACCGAGAGGAGAGAAGAAAGGAAGCCGGGGGCGAGATCTGGCCGCGGGGGGAAGAACAAGATCACCGGAGAACGAAGGGATCGGCGGCGGCGGCGAGATGGCGACGGGGCTAGGGCACGGGCTCGGGCGGAGGACAGAGAAAAGTAACTGCCCGAGAAAAGCCCCAGGGCACGGGCTTTATGCGCCCGCCGCGGGGTCACCGGACGCTCTTAATGTGGCACCGGACGCGTCCGGTGACCACCGGACTCATGCGCAGAGAAGGTTGCAAATTTGCATTGCACCGGACGATGGGCACCGGACGCTGGCTTTAGCGTCCGGTGCTTCAGGTCACGCCATGTGAGCACCGGACGCACCACATCGGACGCTGCAGGGACACTGTTCCTGCGTCCGGTGAGTGCAGTCTGGCACACTCACCGCACCGGACGCACAGAGGCAGCGTCCGGTGCATCGTCCGGTGCTCCTCTGAGCACTTTCTCAACTAAGAACTACGTCCGACTTTGACCCAACCAAGTTCCATTTTCAAAAACACACAAGTAAACACCAAATGGAACTGGTATGAGTGACTTCTCTCAAACTCTCAAATTTTCACAAATATTTAGCCATAGGCTTAGTAGTTTTTATGAAAATAATTCGAGAAAATCACCAAGGAGCATCATATGGCCATAAAGCTAGGGGTTTAAATCACAATGAGCTTTGAATGCTCCCCCTATCTATGGACGAACACAGCGGATGCTCAACGAATAACCAAAAAGAAACGGTCAACTAACAAGCATGCATATGATATGAGTTGTAATGCAATACTTGAAAGTAAACTAATGCTTGTCAGGTTTGATCCAAGGTTAAGCTTTTTCACACACACAAGGGGGTTATCTTAACCATGTTAGACAAGCCCTATATGCAAGTTGGATTTTAGTTTTAGTATACATGATATGCAAAGCAAAAGTTATTTACAAGTTTCAACACACAACTTTTATCTTTTAGTGAAGTTGGATAGGTCAAGTATATTAAGTTCATTTCTCAACATACAAAACCTAGCTTCATCTAGGGGTTTCGTGAAGATATCCGCCAATTGATTTTCCGTTCCCACATTCTCTAGGGATATATCACCTTTAGCAACATGATCCCTAAGGAAGTGATGGCGGATGTCAATATGTTTTGTGCGGGTGTGTTGAATCGGGTTGTTAGCAAGTTTTACACCACTTTCGTTGTCACACAACAAAGGTACTTTGTCTAGTACTACTTCGTAGTCTAGCAAAGTTTGTTTCATGTAGAGTATTTGTGCACAACACGCACCGGCGGCTATGTATTCCGCCTCGGCCGTTGACAAGGCAACACTATTTTGTTTCTTTGACATCCAAGAGACAAGTGATCTACCTAGGAAGTGGCACCCTCCGGATGTGCTTTTTCTATCAATCCGGCACCCGGCATAATCCGAATTGGAATAGCCTACAAGTTGGAATCTTGCACCTTTGGGATACCACAAGCCTAGGCAAGGTGTGTATTTTAGATACCTAAGAATTCTCTTGACCGCAATCAAGTGAGATTCCATAGGCATGGCTTGATATCTTGCACACATACACACACTAAACATTATATCGGGCCTAGATGCGGTGAGGTAGAGTAGACTTCCTATCATGGAGCGATAGAGAGTCTAGTCAATAGGGTTACCTCCCTCATCCAAGTTGAGATGCCCATTTGATGCCATGGGAGTCTTGATTGGCTTGCATTCCATCATCTTGAACCTCTTGAGAAGATCTTGAGTGTACTTCTCTTGAGAGATAAAGACCCCTTCCTTCATTTGCTTGACTTGAAATCCTAGGAAGAAGGATAGCTCGCCAATCATGGACATCTCAAACTCCTTGGACATCAAATCACCAAATTTCTTGCAAAAATCTTCATTAGTAGAGCCAAAAATAATATCATCAACATAAACTTAGTACGCTACCTGGTGCATCCGGTGCTAGCGCCCGGTGCTCAGGGGAACTTTACAAGCTCCCTGGGTATGGGACCGGACGCTACCCGGTGCGTCCGGTGCTAGCGTCCGGTGCCTAACCCTAAGCACGGCACTGTCCCAGCGGCTAAGGACCTCACCGGACGCACTCACAGAGCGTTCGGTGCAGCGTCCGGTGCCCTTTTGGGCACCCAAACTTCGTCGAAACGCGATCGTTCCAAAACAAAGTTGGTTCTTCTCGATCTAAGGACTATCTCTGAGCTGCCTAGTGCTAGGTTTACCAAGTGTGCACCACACCTAAACCTAAATCCTTGCCTAAGTCAAGCTACTAGATCAAAGCCCCTCTTAATAGTACGGTCAAAGGAAAACAAAGTCCTAAACTACTCTAAGTGCCCTTCTTCACCATATGGCACTTAGACCTAGTCTAGTCTTGACGATGTCCATCCGTCCTTTGAAAACCGAAACGATTTCCACTATTAAGTTGGCATGTATGTCCCTGTTCATCGAGTACCTATTTACCATGACCTTACCTATGACTTTGCCTCTGCAAAACACACGTTAGTCATAGTAATCAATAATGTCATTAATCACCGAAATCACTAGGGGCCTAGATGCTCTTTCACCAGTCACCACTACTGAGCGCCTGTCGTCGTCAGTAGCCTCATCTGAGCAGCTTGCACCTTCTTCTACCGTGCCAGAGACGTCCGCTACAGCGACCGAGTCCGTGCTAGCCTCGTCAGCAGGACTTGAGCAGCCACCTCAGCCCGTGACAGCTTCAGCGCCCCCAGAGCAGACCCAGACCGCTTCACCAGCACCTGCAGCTTCAGAGGGTCACTCCACCTCCTCCGACTTGACAGCCGATGGATCAGACTATGCAGCTCGTTTTGAGGCCGTGCCGAGGGACTCCACTGCTCCGCCTCCACCTCCATCTTCTTAGGTTTTTGGCGCTTGATGCTAAAGGGGGAGAGGATTACGAGTATGAGAGTTAGGGGGAGCTAGAGAGCTAGAGCTAGAGAGGGCTGTTATTTTGATATAATTTTTGTGTGCTACTCCACCATGCATCATGTTTACGTTTTTGCATTGCATTCGTGTGAGATACTCTTATGCTTGTGAGATACACTTTGGTTGAGAGACATGACCTTTTGCTTATTTGTGATATCTTTATGTCATGTGTTTTGGCTCATATTACTTTGCTTCCGCGTTTTTACTTCGATGTACTATAAGCCATTTGTGTTTATATCTTGGTGTATACATCTCACATATTTGGATGCAGGATGGTAGACTTGGTTGATATAAGCATGCCTATTCCCTCTGCTCTTATTGTATCATGCTTATAGAAACCAAGTCATTTGAAAACCTCATTTCCTTTCATACTCGAGGTTATTGTCATCAATCACCAAAAAGGGGGAGATTGAAAGAGCATCTAGGCCCCTAATGATTTCGGGGATTAATGACAATATTGATTACTATGACTAACGTGTGTTTTGCAGAGGCAAAGTCATTAGTGAGGTGATGGTAATAGGTACTCGATGAACAGGGACATACATGCCTACTTAATAGTGGAAATCGTTTCGGTTTCAAAGGATGGATGGACATCGTCAAGACTAGACTAGGTCTAAGTGCCATATGGTGAAGAAGGGCACTTAGAGTAGTTTAGGACCTTGTTTTCCTTTGACCGTACTATTAAGAGGGGCTTTGATCTAGTAGCTTGACTTAGGCAAGGCTTTAGGTTTAGGTGTGGTGCACACTTGGTAAACCTAGCACTAGGAAGCTCAGAGATAGTCCTTAGATCGAGAGGAACCAACTTCGTTTTGGAACGATCGCGTTTCGACGAAGTTAGGATGCCTAAGTAGGCACCGTACGCTGCACCGGACGCTCTGTGAGTGCGTCCGGTGAGGTCCTTAGCCGTTGGAGGATTTCGGCGCTTAGGGTTAGGCACTGGACGCTGGCACCGGACTGACCGGGCAGCGTCCGGTCCCATACCCAGGGAGGTTGTAAACCTGCCCTGAGCACCAGACGCTAGCACCCGACGCACCGGGTAGCGTCCGGTCCTAAACTCAGGGAGTTTGTAAAACTCCCCGGAGCACCGGACGGTGGCACCGGACGCTGAGAGATAGCGTCCGGTGACCTGTCAGACGTAGGTACAGTTAGCCGTTGGGTGTCACCGGATGCTCGGTGCAGAGCATCCGGTGCAACATCAACAGCGTCCGGTGACCCCGTTTTCAGTGGAAAACGGTTGGCTGACCTTTGGACTTCGTGGGTGTATTTATACTCCACCTCATCCATAAGAGCTCTCTTGCCCATTTGAACATTAGAGAAACTTGTTGTGGAGCAAGAGAGTAGCAAGAGCCTAGAGAGGATTGAGATTTGAGTGATTTCTTGTGAGAATCCTTCTCTAGTTGAATTCCAAGAGTCAAGTGTGCATCCACCACTCTCTAGAGCCTTGTTTGGGTCAAGTGAGAGTTCTTGGCTTGTTACTCTTGGTGATCGCAATCACCTACACGGTTCGGTGGTGATTGGAGGCACGAAGACCACCCGGAGTTCTTGTGGGTGGCTCGTGTCAAGCTTGTGAGCGGTTTTGGGCGATTCACCACGACGGAGTGTCGAAGAATCAGCAAGTAGAGAGCACTTGGTCCTTGCGCGGACCAAGGGGGATCAAGACCCTTGCGCGGGTGCTCCAACGAGGACTAGTGGAGAGTGGCGACTCTCCGATACCTCGGCAAAACATTGCCGAGCACTTTCTTCCACTACTCCTTTACATTCTAGCATTTACTTTGTGTTTTTACATTCTTAGAATTGCCATGCTAGAATAGGATTGGAACTAGGTTGCAAAACTTTTATTCGGTAGCTCTCTAGTCACACTAGGCACAAGGGGTTGAATTGGAGCTTATAGGTTGCTTAAAGTTTGAGAGAAGCCCAATTCACCCCCCCTCTTGGGCATCTGATCCTTTCATA
>NC_012873.2:17338051-17368910 GCF_000003195.3 Sorghum bicolor | reverse complement strand
TGGCCGAAGAATCCTAATCCAGGCCCTAATAGTGTCGAGCAGTGGAGGGGACTAGGTGCGGTGGAGTGGCTGATGGAGTGGTGGATCGCTAGTGGAGGAAGGAGGAATGTGACGCGAGGAATGGGGGAAGCAGCGTCCGGAGTCACGGCAACTCGCGGTCACGGTCTCCGCGTGAGATGCGGCGCCGCAAGAGGGGAGGCAAGAGGGGAGGGAGGAAGCATGGTGGTAATTTTGACCCATGGGGAGGTGAAAAAACCTAGGGTTGCGTTATATACACTTTTAGTAGAATTGGGCTATGTGGTGGTAATTTTGACCCATGATTCATAGAGTTGGGTTGGGTTTAATTTACCCATGGGTAAAAGGGTATGGGCAATGCAGTCCCATACCCTTACCTGCTTTACCTGTTGGGTAATATTTTTGTCCCATTTACTTACCCATGAGTGAAAAAATTAGTCATACCCTTACCTTAATTCTTTTGAAGAAAGTGAGCACACAGACCGGAAATCCCCACCAACTTTTTTTTACCGAAAAGTCCCCACCAAACTTATTACTACGGGCCACAGGGCATTTATGCAAGATGAAACCAAAACATGTGTCATTTTTTGTGCACCAACTTGTTAAAGTTAAGGGCAGTGCTAAAATAAAAACTACATCTAATTTCTATTACTATTAATTTCCATAGACACTGTATACCATAATCTTAATGGATAGTTACTATAGAATATTTTTATCCAATCATATGTATTCTCTCTTCATTCTGCATCAATCACAATTCTTTATGTCTTGGTTCTCGTGTTGATATAGTTTCTAACTTAGACCTGATTTTTATGATTTTTGTTTTCTCTCTCAAATAACTACTTTGCCACATCACCAAAATGCTTAGGTGATAGTACAATTAATATCCATAAAAATTACAATGGTTACCCTAAGAGCCCGGTGAACTATGGCAGGCCACCATTGCAAAATTTAGCAGCGGCTAGCTTGGCGGCGGCCTTCGTCACGTAGGACTCGTCCCAGAACCAACTGTTATGTGGCAACTAGGATTGAGAGGGGTGAGATGGGGAAACAGCGGCTGCTAGCGTGCTACAGTACTTGCGGAGCTACAATATTGGTGGGTACTGTTCACGTCGGATGTTGTGGCAGCGGCTAGGGCTGCGAGGGCGAAAGGAGGCCGGCCGGGGGCCTTGCCCACGGCCAGGCATGAGGGCCAGGCAAGAGGGAAGGGTTTTTCTTCTTAATTCTTGTTTGATTAGATTGATGCATCTCCTCTTCTTATATAGAGAGGTTTATACTTGACTTATAGGCAAGGCTTACTTGACCCCTTAGCAAACGACCCTTATCTCTAATTAACCGTAACACTAATGGGCTATGGCACTAGTCCAGATCCAATAGGTCCCTTACATACTCTAACACTAGCATTGCACACTGTTCACGCACCGTCCGTCACTAAGATCAACGGCCATGAAGGGGCTTTTGGAGACACTCCCGAGTTGACGGTTAAAGAATCCTTCATAGCGCAGAGTGGAGCGCAACTAATCTCGAACACCTTGCTCTATTAGCAGCAAAGGAGGGTCAGGGGTTCCATTCCCATACCTGATCACACTCCCAGCGATCTGAGGTTAGGACGTACTGTAGTCTGTTATTTGAAAATTCGGTCCATTCCCATACCTGAACAGATCGACCCACTCCGGCACTTAATGAGTAGTATGCCTATAGACTGCAATCTTGTCGGTGTCTGGATTTGTGGTCTAGACACTAACGAGTAATATATATCTGCATGTCCTTAATTCAAATGGTGATGCAGGAAGAGATATACGGGGTTTATACTAGTTCAGGCCGAGTGTGCCCTACGTCTAGTGTGAAGCGTAGTCTTGTATTATCCTGCACCTGGGCTCGTAGTAGGGGTTATAAGAGAGATGCGAGAAAGGGAGTGCATCCCAGGTCTCGGCTTGGGGTGTGGTGTATGAGACTTAGCTTGTGTTCGTAGTGTGATTGTGTTGTTACCGTGTGTGTGGGGCTATGTGGATCTCTCTTTTGAATGAGGTCCTCCCTCCCCTTTTATAGTTTCAAGGGGAGTGAGGGGACACGAGGTGTGGGTCGGAGTATGGTGTTGCACGGAGGGTAAGGTGTTCCATTCCTGATGCTATAGTTGATCGTGGTTGAGGTATGGATGCTCCTGTTGTTTTGTGTCGAGCCGTGCTGTTGCTGTAGACAAGACGCTTATTTCTGTTCTTGCTATGTCGACCCCTGTTCCTCATCTAGGTTATCCTCTAAGGTCTCTTCCCATAATCTGTGTCTAGGAGTTCTAACGGGTTCGTGATTAGGATTTGACACTCCCATTTCGCTTTACTCGCTCGTACGTACAGTAATAGGGGGCAGGTGCTGCAGTGATGGGAGTTGGTAGCACAGTACGTGTCATGCCTTACTCTGTAAGGCGTGACACAAGTTTGAGGACATGTCCCGCATACCATCTATTGTATGACAGTTGTTTGACGTATGGAAGAAGCCTGGAGTACCCTTATCGGGGAGAGGGCGCGTGAGCCTGGGCTCGAGCGAGACGGAAACTGTCTGAGGCTTGGCCTTGGGCAAGACGGGAACTGTTTCCCTATCGCTCGAGGCCTACCTTGGTCTGAGGCGGAATAGTTTTGGTATTGTTTTAAGGCCCAGTTTGGAGATGTTTTTTTGGGTGGCCTAGCTGTCTTCCTTTTCAAGGCTGGGTGATTGGGCCCCGGTCTTTGTATTGTTTTGTTTTGAAAAGAAGATCTAGGTTGTTTATGACATCAGTTTGGGTGTCCTGGTTTATGGTACCTGACAAGTTTGTTTTTTGAAATTGAGTCTGCTGACATGTTTGAAAAGTTATAATTGAAAATATTATTCGCTGATTTATTGTGAGGAAAAAATATTAAGAGGGGCCGCCGGATCCAGATTCACCCAATGTGACTCCGCCGGTGAGGCCGAGCACGAGTGCAGGACCACCACGTCCCTGTTGCACGGCCGCATCCAGCGGCCAGCGCGCAGGCGTCAGCACTCGCGTAGGGTGGCGGCAATGTGGCACGGCGGATCGCAACCGCGGTGAGTGGCGGCACCAAGGCCTTGTTTAGTTCCGAAAAGTGAAAACTTTTCGGAACTGTAGCACTTTTGTTTGTTTGTGACAAATATTATCCAATCATGGACTAACTAGGATTAAAAGATTCGTCTCGTGATTTCCAGCTAAACTGTGTAATTAGTTTTTGTTTTCGTCTATATTTAATGTTTCATGCATGTGCCACAAGATTCAATGTGACGGGGAATCTTGAAAACTTTTTAGTTTTCAGGATGAACTAAACAAGGCCCAAGCCGGCCATCGGTTGAGTCGCTACTTCGCTACTGTAGAGTGTGAGAGTGAGAGGTGCGTGCTCCGACTGTCCGTCTGTCTCTACCAGTCGTGTTCGCGGTAGCTTTCGAAGGTTCCTTCTTTAGGCGAGCAGATGCTGGCGGCTGGCGCATCATCAGTCATCATCCACTCCACGGGACTTCTTTTTTCTTCATTTGGGATTGGAATCTCTACCCCTCTTTTGATTTATAGTTTGGTCTATAAATTCCTATTCCTATGATTCTCTAGACCTGCAAGGGGTGCGGATCGAACCTGCAGCGAACACTCTCCGCTCCGAAAAATTTGCAAAGGATCGAAGCGTATCGACCCTAAACGAAAAAGGTTACGCTAGGGTCACGACGCCATCGACCCTGGGTCGACCCGAACCGAACCTCGCTGCCATTTGCTAATGATTGCAATGACCACACAGTCGGGGACTTCGCTGCAGACCTCATGGACACGATATGGTGACGCTGCTGCACCAACGTCCAACCTACAATGTGCTGCAGATCAACCTGATGCTAGACGCGGATCTGTCCTTAGCGGTTGGCAACCATGTGATTGCTCGTCCTCGCCCTCTTCTGGCTCCTCGCTGTTGTGTTGTTGTATGCGTACCGCGTACGAGATCATGGAGAAGAGCTCGACGGACGCTGTGCGGTGCCGGTTCTCGCGCCGAAACATGGCGCCCCGGTTCATGCTGCACACGGCGTACGTCGCGGCGTGCGCGCTTGTGGCTGCGGCGCTGCCATTCTTCAGCGACATCATCGGCGTGGTGGACACCGTGGTATTCATCCTGCTTGACTTCGTCCTCCCTGTCTTGTACAACATGGCGCTCGCGACGCCTAGGTGCTCGCCTGTGTACCTCGCCAACATTGTTATCATTGTCGTCTTCATCGGCGTCATCGCGCCATGGCATCCGTGCCGAAGCTCGCGCTCGATGCTGGCAACTTTTAGCTCTTCAGTGACAACATCGTGGACTCATGATAGAGCTATAACGGCATGTACTGATCAGTGGTTCCGCAGGACAGTAGCTTCGACAGCTTTTGGATGTTTGAATAAGGGGCGGTTCACCCACGGGTTACAGGAGAAAGAGAGGTGCGGATCGACCCTGACCCTGCTAACGATGGCCACGGGGCGGCGGGTCAGCAAAAGGGTCGCCCCGACCCGCACCATTTGCAGCTTGATGATTCTCGATTTGTTGATTCCTATTCAGTTTACCACAAGAGGAATCCTCACGTGTTTCAAATCAAATCAAACGGAGAGAGGTGGATGCGACAGGAACGGAAGAGTCAAGCTAAAATGCCAAAATCGGACTCGAGCATTGCTGCCGCCCGTGCATTATAAGCCCACTTGTCACTGAAGAAAATGTCATGTAACAGAAAATTAATCACTTTAAGATGACAGATTATATATTTTATAAACCTGCTGATCTTTGTCAGCCCAAATTAGATCTTATCGTATCTTGCAGCATATATATAGAGCATTAAATATAGATAAAAAACTAATTACACAGTGTAATTTGTGAGATGAATTTTTTTAAACCTAATTAGTTTATAATTGAACAATAATTATCAAATAACATAAACACAAAATTTTTCATCGAACTATACAAGTTTCCGGTATGCTAGTCCACGTGTTTAACCTACAGTGACTGGGTGACGTAACCGCTGATGCCCTTAAAATTTACCAAACCTACAGTGACGTAACTGATGATGCCCAAACTACTATTTTCCCACGGCTACGGATGCTTTTAAAATCCCCTCATCCGCATCTCTGTTTCCCCCTCCCTCACAGCGCGGCGGCTGCCTCACAACTCAAAACTGCAGGGACCACCACTCCAGCGAAAGCAGGGTCAGGCTCAGGCGCAACGCAACAAAAACAACACAAGGCGACGGCGATGAGCTCTGCGGCGGCGATGACGGGGGCGGGGAAGGTGGTGTGCGTCACCGGCGCATCAGGGTACATCGCGTCCTGGATCGTCAGGCTGCTCCTCGACCGCGGCTACACCGTCCGCGCCACCGTGCGGGACACCGGTGCGTGCGCATCCCGGCCCCTCCTCCCCATCTCTTCTTCCCTTTCCCGCTGATTCCTTCCTTGTGGTAGCTAGCGGAATTCCTGTGGTGTTTTGTGAGATTGGTTAGGTTAGACTGGGAAATCAGAATGACTGGTTGGCAGGGACCGGATATTCTACCTTGGTAAATTCGGGATGGTGGTTGCTTCTGGATCCACTCGACGGAGGCACCCCGAAATCTTGATTGCATCTGTAGACTGGAAAATGCTGCTACCGATCAACTTGGTTGGTCAGTTTATTATGGTGCATTTTGTATCCCCATACGATATCACCACACCAAATTCCACAAGGGCGAGAATAAGCCCCTCTTTTGGGGGGAAAAACAGGAACAGCAGAGGAATTTTGTGTCCTATGTACGGAGTAACCCTCAGGAACAAAGGAATGCCATGAACATTGGCTAAAACATGTGGCTCAACCGCTCAAGTGTCCAACCTCATGTTCACTCTCTGTAGTTTCATGTGTATTTCCTACTTCCCTTCCAAGTGGCTACCTATAAACGACGAATTTTATGGGACCTGCAGTTCTATATGTTGCGTTTGCACTTCTACTGAACTCTTATATATTTTTTTCTTTTATTTTTACTATTTTCGTGCTCTTTGTTCTTAATTTCACGTACGCCACCATAATTCTTTAGCAATATTACGTTTGACATACGGCCATTGCTGTGATCTTCCCTTTTCAGCTGACCCAAAGAAAACATTGCACCTGACTGCTCTGGATGGAGCCAAGGATAGGCTGCACTTATTTAAAGCTAGCCTGCTAGAAGAGGGCTCTTTTGACGCTGCAGTTCATGGATGTGACACCGTATTCCATACTGCCTCTCCCTTTTATCACAATGTCAAGGATCCTAAGGTTTGTTTAATGGAAACAAGAGATGCTGTCTGCTGCTAGATTTATCAGACATTTACAATTTTTTCAGCTTTAAGATGCATTGTGTCTTGAAGGCATAGAGTATTCATGTGTGCTGAGCTTCTGTACTTCCCATCAGTTTATTATTGTTATTTTGCACCTAGTAAATAACATGATCTTCAGGGTTTTGCATTGAGCCATTCCCTTGGCTGATATGTTGGGGCATTGTACTTCAGTGTGCACTTTTCTTAGCATTCCTTATCAGATAGGGTCGCTTTTTAATCCCAATATTCCTCTTAGTGATTAGTCCATGACCATCATGGCAATACCTAGACCAACTTGTTTATGCTATATTATGTTCGTATAAGCCCTACTATTTTTTTTGGCTGTAAATAAAAATCCAAAATAACAATTTAAGTGAAGTCACAAGGATTCTAAACAGAGGATTATTAAATTACAAATCAGGATTTACAAATTTTGTAACAGACATAATGTTTTTACAACAACAATTGACATGTGCCAACATCTACCTATCTACTGATTTCACCTTGTTGGAGTTGGACCCATGTATTACTTTTAACTATCTGAGAAATTACAAATTTTACTGGTTATGTAAGGAGTTATATGTTTCATTGTTTTATCTGTATCTCTGTTCAGGCTGAGTTACTTGACCCAGCAGTTAAGGGAACACTCAATGTTCTTGGTTCATGCAAGAAAGCTTCTATTACAAAAGTGGTTATAACATCCTCTATGGCTGCTGTTTCCTACAACGAGAAGCCAAGGACTCCTGAGGTCACAGTTGACGAGACATGGTTTACTGATCCACAAATTTGTGAAAAGACTCAGGTATTATTCCTCCTTTCTACCATAAATAATTATTTCCTCATATAGCTTTTGTATTATTGGTAGTATTTTGGTTGTTCAGCACATATGGTTGAGTAGCAACTATTATGGTACGTTTTGCTAATTTTGGTCCATTTATATGTCCAGTTATCTGAAATCTGCATGCTTCGATGCCCTTGTTTTCTTTCATATTAACATACCTTTTTCTTTAGAATATGTTTACCTTGTTCATTCAAAATAATTGCTTTAAATGGTATTGTATTGATTATTCTGGTTATGTAGCCCTTGGGCATTTTGTAGGTTTTAGCAGAGATGTAATCGTCCGGTGACCAGTAATTGCATCATTTTGTTTCATATGATAAAGGGCTGATGGCTTCATTGATTTATGGTTGTTATTTTTCTTAGTTTCAGCATATTATTCACTTTGAAACCAACAAAGTGCATGATGCATGAACCATTTGAGTTAGATTAAAATTCGTTGAAATATCTTGTTCTATTTGTATTTCAATCTCGTTTGATTTTAAGTAGTTCAATGAAGTGGTCATATTATGCGGTAGCCTCACCAGATTGTGTAGAGACTAAATAGTTTGTGTTTGGTTGCCAGCATTAGGCATTAGCATGTATCCAGACTTGTGCAGTGCAGCTTACTAGTGTTAGGTTGCCCGCATAGTGTCCAAAGAGGCCTAAGGCTGAGCTTAAAAAAAGAGACCTATGCCTGCAATAGCTAGTACACCAAATTTGGTCTTATTTACCCAATGGGGTCGACAAAAAAAGAATCTCCTCGCCTCCCTTACCTCTACTAGAACATAGAAGTGGGTTGATTACATGTAATACAATGTAAGTGTTGGAATATAAGTGAATTGCCCACCTCTCCCCATCAGCTTAAGCTTTTGGGTTGAACTGGTCGGTGCATGCAACTCAATATGGTATCAAAGCCAGAGGTCTCGAGTTCGAATCCTGGTTAGCGCAATTAAATAAAATAATTGCTGCTCGCTCCTATTCCACGTCTGAGGCCTGAGGGAGCCTCCACGTGAGGGGGAGTGTTGGAATATAAGTGAATTGCCCACCTCTCCCCATCAGCTTAAGCTTTTGGGTTGAACTGGTCGGTGCATGCAACTCAATAGTAAGAAACCAAACATAACATTACTAAACGCAGCTTGCGTGTGTTGAACAACCAAATAACAACACACTGCATAATATTTTGCTGTCTTGGGTTGTGCTACTTGAGGCCTAATACAGGATAAGACTAATGTAAACAACCAATCACAATTTCTTGCAACTGCTGAAGTGCTTCACTACTGATCCTACTTAATTAATGTTACTCTTCTCATTTGTCATTAGCATTACATAATTATTGCGTAATTTGAATATATATTCAAATCCAGTCCTGACTAGTAGTGCAACCTTAAGAAACAGTCCATCCAACATTTGTAAGTCTGATTGGCTATTGATTACTGAACATTCAGCAAAGTTTGATTTCGTTGTCTTATATCAATGTCTCAAACTATCTTGTTATTTGTTTTATCATTATTAGTTTATTTTCTAAGTCTACATTCTTTGGCAGCAATGGTATGTTTTGTCCAAGACACTCGCAGAGCAGGCTGCTTGGAAGTTTTCAAGGGATAATGGATTTGAAATTGTTACTATAAACCCAGCAATGGTTATTGGTCCCCTGCTCCAGCCTACACTAAATACCAGTGCTGAAGCAATCCTGAAGTTAATCAATGGTAAGATGCTTGTCCAATTACCTTTTAAGCTTACCTGTTTGTAGAGTAGAAATAGAAATTATAGCAACCACATTCGTTTTGGGTTTGTTATTTGTTCAAATACCTGTAAGGACAGTAGGGACGCAGGACGCTTGTGCTTAGTACAAGTTGTGTATTCTACTTCACAGATTTTGTGCCTTTTGCTGCAAACCTTGGAGATACTTTGGAAAATTTACTGTCAAGTCTCTCATTCTGTTAATAATGATGTGTCCTCAAGCCACAGATCAAATAAAATGTAAGATCATTCTCTGAAGCTATGTGAATGTGTACATATGAAAACTGCTATGTCGGCTTTTAATATGTTACTCCTTAGATCAACAGCTCTATGATAACTGTTATGTGACTTTGCTTACAACGACTACTTTGCTCATGGCACCTTCCCTAATGTCTTTACATTGTTTTGCTCTCAATTCATCTGGGCAACAAATTGAAGGTCACATAATTTTCATTTTATATTTTGAAAGTTCATCATTTTCATGCTATTGCAGGATCATCTACATATCCCAATTCAAGCTTTGGATGGGTTAATGTCAAAGATGTTGCCCTGGCCCATATCCTTGCATATGAGATTCCCTCGGCAAATGGAAGGTATTGCATGGTGGAAAGAGTTGTTCACTACTCAGAACTAGTCAAAATCATCCGCAAGATGTATCCTACCATTCGTCTTCCAGACAAGTAAGTTCATTTTTTAGAATAAACAGACAAGTAAGTTCATATATTATTTCAATCATTATCAAATGTGATGCCTGTTATTCAGAAATGCAATGCATTATATATGGTTTGTTTGGAAAAAGCCACTTTCCTGTGTTTTTACTTCGTTAAATATCTTTATTTAGGATAAGTGTTTTCCTATGACTTCAGAGCATCGTGAAATGATAAAAGCATTTCCACTTTGTCAGCTGTGTCACGGGTTGATGTAAAGAACATACTCAATCAGTGTTTGTCTCACAATGAATAAAATATTACTTAAACCTATTAGTTCAAAGAACGAATAAGAAACTAAGAGTATGTTCTTCTCGGCAGGTGTGCAGATGACAAGCCATTTGTCCCAACCTACCAAGTATCAAAGGAGAAGATAAGAAGCATAGGCATTGAGTTAATTCCAGTGGAGACGAGCGTCAAGGAGACTATCGAAAGCTTGAAAGAGAAGGGATTTGTTAGTTTTGACTCGAGCAACCTGTGAAACAGAAGTATTACTATTAGTACCTGATACTGCATTAGAGACATGCATCAGACTTCGCCATTCACAAGTTGCTAGTAGCTTTGATCTGTAAGGTTACCTAAAATAAACTGTGGCACGTCGCCACGTTGTAGCTTTTTTTTCGGATATGTTATGTTTTGGTCGGCTTGGGAAAACGTGATATATATGGCTAGTCTCGATAGGGATTTTATGTCCCAGCTTTCAACGCATCTATATTTTAGAAATAGTCATCTCTCTTTATAAATATGGTGTTATAATAGCATATTTAATACCCGTAAAACTTTAATGAAATTCGATTGAGATTGGCAGCTGAGAAATGTGGTACACTCTATTACAGAATCTTTTTTTTACTAACAATGCTTCCTGTCTTTTCACCGGCCACACAAAAAATACAGGCGTCAGTAAAGCGCAAACCTGTAGATGGGTTTGTGGGCCCACTGACTACAACCGTAAGTGATCATTTTGCACAAATCAATTTCCATTGGCGGTTAGTTTAGCCTAGCCTATTTGTTTCACTAAAATTTAGCTGTCGCTGATACTGATTTATTATTAGAGAAAAATAATATTCCTTTCTTAAAAATTACTACTCAATTAGTGCTAAAAAATAGGTGGAAGTAACAATTTACCTATTTCTACTCGCTTAAGTCAAAATAGGTATCCGCCAGCAAAAACTAGAAATATATCCATTTCTACTAGCGGCTGTATTAGAGAACGGCCAATACAAATGTAGCAATAAATATCGCTTTGCTCTCTGAAATGTAACTTCCATTCGAACCTGAACCACTCTTGTTGGAGTTCTTGAAGGATGAAATTTTGCCAAATACAAGAGGTACATTTTAACATTCAGAGTACCTTACCCACCTTTCGTGAGGGAACGACTTGAGATCAAACTCTCCTCACAAGTGATTCTACGATATGTTGGATTTATTATGGGCTAGACCCATTTAGATTTAATAAATTAATAAACTTTATAATATGCAATTATGGACAATATATATTGTATCGAATTGGAAGTTCAAGAGTTGGAGTGGTAGTCAGGCTGACGGTACAGGAGTTTCAACTCAATTATGTGGAAGTTTCAACTCACTATATGCAGGTGTTTCGATAGATAACTGAGGGAGTTTCAACTCCGCGTGAAAACCCTTCAGATGTCGTCTCCTCGGCCGCCAACAGGGAGTCCCTTCGCCTCCTCTCCTCTCCAGCCACAAGGATAAATAGGAGACTCTCATCTCTTTGGTACAACAAGAGAGAACACACAGATCACAGTTTTGTTGCAAAGTAGGAATCTCCATCTCGTAACTCCACGCGCACGGAGGAGCGAGAGGGCGGGT
The DNA here is from genome assembly GCF_000003195.3 of Sorghum bicolor. NCBI lineage: Eukaryota > Viridiplantae > Streptophyta > Magnoliopsida > Poales > Poaceae > Sorghum > Sorghum bicolor. The sequence continues at coordinate 17,357,497 of NC_012873.2, read as the reverse complement.
GCCTCCGGAGCCCTTGCCGTTCGAGACCTTGCACGAGGAATTGACAATTAGGTTTTTGGAGAGCGCCTATGCGACTGCCCAACTCCATTACTGCTGTTCATCTTCTTCCCGGAGGTCTCTTGGTATTACCGGTCGCTGTCTTCTCCTTCCCGGTGATTGGTTCGTCGTCTTCGCCTTTGTCTCTGCTCCATGGCGATCGAGGAAGAACAAGGTTCTAGAAATCCGAATGCGGGAGTCTCACGGTATGATCTGTTTGTCTTCACTCAGTTTTACGTCGCTCTGTCTCTGTTTGTTTCAGTAGCTCTGTCGTGCAGGTTCATTTAGTAGGTATGTTTCGTTGTTTCGCAAGATATGTGTTGTCTGTTCCTGCTATGTTTAAGTTCTGCGTATACGCCTCTGTTCTATGGTTCTGTTGTTTCGCTAGTATCTGTATTTCTGTTTCAGTACATCTGTTTATCTGTTTCGATAGCTATATCATGTTTGGTGCTGTTACATAGAGTTATATACCATGCCATGTTTTGATATTTCATATGCTTTATGAATCATGTTTACATGTCATAATCATGATTCATGTCATGCTTATATTTATCAATAATATCATATATGTCAGCATCATATTGTTAATTTATGGAATTAAAATAACATAAAAATTGTCTAATATTCTAACAGGATATCCTTAATTTTTTCTAGTAAGTCGAAACCAGTCTAGTCTATAATTCCAACAGAGAACAAAACAAGGTTAAGCCCGCTAGAGCAGCAATATGCTAACTGATAATAATTCAATAGAAATATAATTAATGACATCTTAAGCCGCTTCCTCGGCAACAGCATTGGAAGTGTTTGTTGGGTTTTCTTATGCACTAGTGTTTGTTGGGTTTTCTTATGCAATATGCCGAGGAAGTGTTTGTCAGTCAATTCCACGAGCACATATAATTCATTTATAGCACTTTACCTGGAGTAGTATTTCAGATAATCGTATTTTTATCAGAATCTCTAATGACTAAGATAGTCAATAAAAGATTTCTTGAATATGTCACAAACAACGACCGGGCTCTAATAGGGATTAAAAATAATATGTAGTGCGACACTTGAAGGAATTCAAATAAAAATATAAGATAAATGGTGTAGTGATGGAAGGATAGTGCCGACACATGAAGGATTTCAAATAGAAAAATTAGATAAATGTGTAGCGATGGAGGATAACAAGTGAGTAAAGATTCCTATGGACTCTATTGAATTGAGGCAAGTCCATAATAAATCCTAGTAGATAGATGTTTTTTAGCAAATAGATAAATGTAAATGACTTCAAGAAACCAATACTTAAAAACTGTAAAGAAAATGACAACTAGTATAAGGGCCATAAATGATTTTGGTGATTGTAACTAATGAAGTTTGCTAGTGTACAAGGTATTTTATTCAAATGGACAGAAAGATGGCTTGGACAAAGACAACGTGAAGATCAAATGATCAGTACCTTAAGGAAGGTCAAGGAGCTCAATTAAAGACCATAAAAGACTTGGATGAAGTCCATGACACCAAGATATCGAAACCCGAACAAGAAGACAGAGGAATAGAGCTCATTGGGCTCTGCACAGGAGCATTGAAAAACTATGACTGGTAGAGGCACCTGAGCTTAGGGTCTGGTCAGAAGGACTAGTCTGATCGTCGCTATAATCACCGAAAAACTCTAGTGGTATAGAGCTGGTCAGCACCATATCTTAGGCTCCCGGACAATAGTCTTACTATAGTTTTGTAGAAGGTTTCAGCACTCACCAAGATTCTTTGGGGGTCCAAGAGTTTCTACAAAAGGTCTAGGGGTACCCATATCCTCTTGTGGTGCATCGTAGGAAAGGTCCCCAACAGTCGACAATGACTAATGACTAGCTGATTTGACAAGCATTGGATTCCTTCGGTGATCTGATCGGACCTTCTGGTTCTTCCGCTTGTGCAAAAAGGGAGTGGCCTTCTTCTTGTCAACCCAATTGGTGCAGGTGTCCAAGCGCTTATTTTTTTGCTTGTTCTCTTTCTTCTTTTCTCCCCTTTTCACCTTGCACTCATAGAACTTGTGGCCTTTCTTATGGCAAGTGTAGCACACAATGATTCCTCCCTCATCTAGCTTCTTCATGCCCTGCTTGATAGTGTTATCTTGATGAGGTTAGGCTTGCTCACTCTTGCCTTTCAACATAATCAAGCCCTTGGTGCGGTGATCCACTTCTTGCTTAAGTGCCTCATTCTCCATTACAACTTCATTGGTGCATGAATCTACAACAAACATCAATGTTAGATATGTTGCATAACTTATTTGTCATTGTTTTCTTCTTCATCATCGTCCTCACATGAACTTAAGGTTAATGATGATTCAACTTTTTTGCCCTTCTTCTTCTTCATCCTTTTGTGCATCTCCTCCATACCTCAAGGTTGGTTTGATCCAAGAGCTCACATTCATCCTACCGGGCTATATAATCAGACCCCTGCCCCTCTCCCTAGAGCAATCCCTAAAACCTTAATTCATACCTCTCATCTAGATATTAGGATACACCTAGAGAATTTGGGCTAGACTTTTCAATGTAGTAGATTAGTTCTAGTTCAGAGTTAGAGAGAATCAAGCTATGCTTAGGTTGTGGAGAAGTCTTTAGAGATCTAGTATATATTTGTATCTTATATTTGTAAGACTTATGATTTAATATATTATTTTCTCTTTTTACTTCTTTGCTTTTCATATGGTTAGTATAGTTATCATATCTTAGCATGGGATCTTTGCTTGTATTGAGTGCTCTAGTTATCATATGTGATTAGAGTAGTAATCAATAGTGTAGACATGGTGTCTAGGCTATGGGTTACCTGAGATTGCATCCAATCCCACAGAATAGTTGTGGTAGCCCAGGGGTGACAACGCTGTTAGGCCTTTGTAATCCACCATGTTTTGGTTGGTGTTTCATAGAGTTTTTTTGGCAGCCATCCTCTGACTACTCTTTCTCACCCCCCTCGACTGTCGGAAAGGTACTACTACTGCAAAGTGCTATTGTTTGATTGTTATATCTATCTATGCTCACATATCATCTAGTTTATACTAGATAAGAACCAAGGTAATAGAAAAGTATTTAGGAACCCTAAACTCTCCTGTTGTCCTCTCAATCTAGCTAAACTACTCTTTTATCATGGAATTCTCCTATTTGTGTGTGTTATTAGTCACAACTCTTATCAAGTTTCACTTACTCCTAGTTTAGTCTAGTTGGTATATTAAGTTAGTAGATACATGATGGTGAATTATTAGTCTCATTTACCATTGTTTTCTTGTGGATAAATATGATACTGTGGAATACTCTTGGGTAAAAGCTATAACGGTATCCACATGCTTGTGAAATTCTATGTGTGCATTAATAAATACCAACACCATTGGAGCTTCAAGTACTGTCGATAGAAAACTCATTGAAGCAGCAACGAAACCCCCACTTGAGTCTCTGATGACCACACCCAAGCTTCCAATTCCAGCAACGAACCAGACATCATTATTTACCATCTGCTTTCCTTCAGGAGGTTTCTTCCAACCTCTATGCACTTTAATCATATGACTTTGAGCTCTCATATAGTTACATGCTAGAGCTGCGATTGCCATAGCTGATCAGGAGGCATTCTGGACTGACTCTTCATGAGCAAACCCTCTTCGTTCCCACTATATATACCAGCTTCTAGTTAGAATTAGCTCCACTAGGCCAACACTATTAAGAGCTGGTACTTTCCTTCCACCTTTGATTGCTTCTTGCATCATTTGTTGTCCCGTTCTATCACCATTAGCTAGCTCTTCAATCTGTCACCAAACACCAAGGTCATTCCAAACTAATTTTGCTTGGTCACACATGAACATCATATGCCTCAAATCTTCCAGTCTTGATGGACACATTGGACAATCTGCATTGTCACTAATGTGATGATTGAATAGTATGCCCCTACACGAGACAAAGCCATTAATTACTCGCCAACCGTGTATCTTGATTTTACCTGGTATGGATAACTTCCAAAGTTTCTCCCATACATTCCTGTCACCCGTATTAGCATCATCTTTTCAAACTATGACGTCCATTGGCAATGATATGCAGATCTTACTGTGAACAAGCCCAACTGATTATAATGCCAAGCGACCACATCCTCCCTTCTTAGAGAGAGGAATTTTTGGAGAATGTTTTGTACATCAGCCTGATAGAACTAAAACAACTTAATTAGGATCTGCTAACCGGAGGATTAGCCGGGTGGAAACTAATACAGGTAAATCATTGAGTATTTCGAGAACCAAATACATTGTCTAGATGTGCATAAAGTAAAGAAGAGTAGGTAAACGTAGACCATCACATTTGATAGCAGAGGAGCCGGGATCCGCCATCAGTGCCGGATCTCGACGCGCGGAGTAGTCTTGCCGGAGGTGAAGAAGAGGGCGCCGGGTCGTAGCGCGGCGGCGGTGGAACTTCCCGTCACTGCCTGCGACCCTCTAGATCGGATTAGGGTTAGAGATGTGGGAGGGAGTGTTGGCGGCGGCCAACTTCGTGGTGCGTGCCCCGGCTCCCCTCCCTTCTCTTTATACCGCAGGGTGACAGGGGCCCACCAGCCATTGAACGGCTGGGGCTCCCCGATCAGGAGCGGATCTGGCCGTTGGGCCATCCAGGGGAAACGGATCCTTCTGCATGGCCGTTGGGCCATGCAGGAAGAGATCAAATCTAACATTCTCCCCCTTGATCTCTTCTAATAACTTACCTTAATCTCATCTTAACATTAACTTAATAAACTAATCACTTAGCTCTGTTTCATTATAAAGAAGTGCACAGAGCGCGTCTCATCGTCACAGAAAAAATCTTCCGTTGGACTTAACGGCTACAGTATATCTCTCTAATTTGAAAACAGAGTTCTAACTAAAGGGCCCTAAGTGTTCAGTGATCATAGGCTTTCCCTTAAACCCATACCGGCTACGTGTTTTCTGAACACGTTGGGTGGTAAGCCTTTTGTGAGCGGATCCGCTAACATATTGTCCGTCTTAATATGCTCTAGACTTATAATATGATCCTGAACTTTTTCTTTCACAACATAGTACCTAATGTCAATGTGTTTGGCAGCACCACTTGACCTATTGTTGTGAGCATATTCAACTGCGGGACTATTGTCGCAGTACAACTTAAGTGGTCTCTCAATGCTGTCTACCACTCTTAATTCGGGTAAAAATTTCTTAAGCCAATTTACCTGCCCCGAGGCCTCATAGCATGCTACAAACTCAGTGTACATCGTAGATGATGTAACAATAGGTTGTTTGGAGCTTTTCCACGATATAGCCCCACCTGCAAGGGTGAATATGTAGCCTGACGTGGATTTTCTTTCATCCCCTGCATAATCTGAATCTGAGAAACCCACTATCTCTAGTGAGTCTGTCTTTCTATAGTTTAGCATGAAGCCTTTTGTGCCCTGCAAATAACGCAAGACTTTCTTAACTAATTTCCAGTGTTCTATACCTAGATTCTTCTAATATCTGCCAAGTAACCCGGTAACAAAAGCTATGTCAGGGCGAGTACAAATTTGAGCATATTGTAAGCTTCCGACAGCTGAAGCATAAGGTACTGAACTCATTTGCTCGAGCTCTATCTGATTCTTGGGACACTGATGTTCCCCATATCTATCGCCCTTGACAATGGGTGCAGGTGATGGACTGCACTTATGCATACCATATTTCTTAAGAATCTTATCTATGTATGCTTTTTGTGACAGCCCTAAAACCCTCTATTTCTATCACGGTGAATCTCAATTCCCAGAACAAAAGAGGCTTCACCAAGATCCTTCATATCAAAATGTGAGGACAAGAACTTCTTAGTCTCCAATAGTAGACTAACATCATTGCCTGCCAGCAAAATGTCGTCCACATATAGGACTAAGAAGATGAACTTAGCATTCTTAAACTTTGCATAAACGCAATTGTCCTCTACATTTGCCTTAAACCCAAACTTTCTAATTGTATTATCAAACTTCAAATACCACTATCTTGAAGCTTGTTTTAGCCCATAAATAGACTTTCTTAGTCGGCATCCCATATTTTCTTTACCTTCCATGACAAAACCTTTCGGCTGTGCCATGTAAACATCTTCCTCAAGATCCCCATTAAGGAACGCCGTCTTAACATCCATCTGATGCAATTCTAAGTCAAAATGTGCTACTAGCGCCATTATTATTCTAAAAGAATCTTTACACGAGACAGGAGAGAAAGTCTCGTTGTAATCAATTCCTTCTCTTTGGGTAATCCCTTTTGCTACGAGACGTGCCTTATGTCTTTCGACATTCCCTTGGGAGTCATACTTAGTTTTATAAACCCATTTGCAACCAACCTTCTTAGCTCCCTTAGGAATCTCCATTAGTTCCCAAACTTTATTGGAATCCATGGATTTTATCTCATCTCTCATAGCTTCTAACCACTTTGCAGCGTATTCGCTTCTCATGGCTTGTTCATATGTAGTAGGATCATCTTCCATATGAAATTCTTTGGTTTCATAAACCTCATAATCATCTCATATAGCTGATCTTTTAGTTCTTTGTGACCTTCTAAGGTTCTCATTGTTTGGCGCTATATGGGGCTGTTGTTGTTCTTCCTGTTGCACGACTGGTGGTTCTAACGGATCCTGAGGGACAGGTTCCAGGTTCTCATCAAGTGTCGGCAATGGAGAACTAACAATAGGTGCTGGCACTACAGTGTCTAGCAGTGCTGGTGTAGCAACAATAGGTAGCGTGAAGTATGATTCTTGTAGCATTGGAGTAGGGTCATAAACCCGCTTCTCCTCAAGACTAATTTCTCGCGCTACCTGGCTCCCCCTGATCATACCATCTTCTAAGAACTCAGCGTGTCTTGTTTCTACAAACTTTGTTTGCCTGTTAGGGCAATAAAAGTGGTAGCCTTTTGATCTTTCTGGGTAGCCAATGAAATGGCAGCTGATTGTCTTAGGATCTAATTTTCCTAAATTTGGGTTGAAAACTTTTGCCTCAGCTGGACAACCCCACACCCTTAAATGATTAAGTGAGGGCACTTTGCCTGTCCACAACTCATACGGTGTTTTAGGCACCGACTTACTAGGCACTCGATTAAGAATGTGAATAGCGGTTTTTAACGCCTCCATCCACAAACTTATCGGTAGGGTAGAGTAGCTTATCATGCTTCTTACCATATCCATTAAGGTACGGTTTCTTCTTTCAGCTACTCCATTCTGCTGAGGCTCTCCTGGCATGGAATATTGAGCAACTATGCCATTTTCCTATAGGAACTTTCCAAAAGGTCCTAGAACCTGGCCATACGAGGTATGTCGCCCATAATATTCCCCACCACGGTCTGATCTTACTATCTTAATTTTCTTATTGTGCTGATTTTCTACTTCAGTTTAAATATCTTAAACTTTTCTAAAGCTTCTGATCTTTCTCTTATTGGATAGATGTAGCCAAAACGTGAATAGTCATCTGTGAATGTTATAAATGAATCATAACCATCCACACTTTTAACAGGAAAAGGTCCACATATATCTGTGTGGATTATTTCTAAGGTTCGTGCACTTCGTTTGGCATTTTTCTTAATTTTCTTAACATACTTTCCTTTGATGCAATCAATACACTGATCTAATTCTGAGAGTTCTAATGGCGGAAGAATATCAGTTTTGACTAATCTTTCTATTCTCCCCCCTCGAAATGTGGCCTAATCTGCAATGCCACAATTTCGAAGAGTCATGCTGATGATTCTTACGCTTTCTATTTACATTCATAGACGAGGAGTTTGTCTCATTCACACTGGATATAGCATTCACATTCTTAGAAATTGATAACAAATAAAGTTTGTCTTGTCGGAAGGCAAGACCAGCACACTTATTATGAAATAGTAGCTTACATTTGCCATCTCCAAAATGGCATGCCAATCCATCATCATGTAATTTAGAAACACTTATTAAGTTGCGATGCAAAGAGGGAACAAAAAGTACATCTGATAGCCTAAGTACAAAACCATCTAATAATGCTAAGGACAAGTCGCCAATGGCTTCGACGTCGGCCTGTACTCCATTTGCCACCTTAATTGTTCTTTCTCCTTTTTGCAGGGTTGTCCTCGTATGGAATCCCTGTAAAGAATTAGCAACATGAATTGTTGCACCTGAGTCAATCCACCAAGTAGATTTATCATAACTTAAATACAAGGATTCATCTACAAATGTAACTAAGTCCTCACCTTTTCTATTAAGGAATTTCAGGAAACCAACGCAATCCTTTTGCTGGTGGCCACTGTTCTCACAGAACAAGCACTGATCAGGGTCAAACCAGGGCTTCTTTTTGTTGGTGTACTGTGGCTTGTTATCAGCCTGGGCCCTGTTGTCCTGCTGAGGTTGCTGAGGTGCCTTTCCATGAGGGGCCTTAGCCTGAGCACTAGAGGAGGAGCTGCCATCCCACTTTGGTTTCCCTTGTGGTTTGGCATTCTTATTGTTGTTGATGCAAAAGCTAATCTGCAAACACAAAGGGCTAATACCCGATTTAAACGTTAAGGCGTGCCAGCCGATTTGACCTTACTATCGGCAAAGGTTGTAACTCGAATACTTTGGTCCCGACAACAGCGATGCGCCCGGATGTCACTGCCAAGAGGTATTCACGCGGAACTTGAGAACACGCCGAGCTTAAGTCGACGAATTCCTAAGAACTCGTAGTGAAAAGGAAAAAGTATGATGAAGTCGTCGAAAAAGTAGATGCTTGGAATATGAGTAAAAACGTGTGTTTGATTGATTGATAGATAGATATTACAAAGCCCTAAGGTCCATATTTATACCCTGCTCGAAGAGCTACAACCAGATACGACTAGAACTCGAATTCTAAATCACACAGAATCCGTATACAAAACGATTTAAATAACTAAGGAAAATATAAAACTACTCCCCCATGATAAACTGGGACACCTCCACAAACCGATCGGCAGCTTCCAGACTCTCCCTCCATATCATCGGCAGACTCCCTTGACATAGCCATCGTCAGACTCCCCTATCGTAACCATCGGCATAGACACATCATCACCTATGGACTTAATCACGTCCAACTCTTCCTCCATCGGCAACCACCTTCATCGGCAACTCATCCTGTAAATCAAACACCATCGTCCTATCTTGCCGTCCTATACTTCACCAATCATGGACACGTGCCCAAAAACGGTGTCAACACATGCCCCCCAATTTCGGAGTATAAAATCATTAATGCTCCAAAATTCTCTGCAATAATGATGCCTTTCCGCAATTAATGCTCCCAACCCGATAACCGACAGCCTTAATCTGAACAACTCTGATTTGATTCTTCCGCAGATTCCTCGAAATCCTCAACTTTCCAAACGGACATTTCCATTTTAGTCGCGCATCGGCAATATTACCGTTACAAGGATTTGCCGATGGACCGATCAGGACGTTCTTATCTTATCCCCCCAAACGGCTATCTCCACTTCATTCGCCCATCGGCAATATGACCGTTATAAGGTGCTGCCGATGGACCGACCAGGATATCCTGCACAGTAAAATATCTCTGGAAAATGACCGCTTCCTATCAAATCACCTGCACAATCCTTTGATTACCGTGCGAACAGTTACCATATCTGCCTGAGTACCCTCGGATTTCACGGATACGGCGAAGAGATAAGTCAAATTTGCCCCTGCCCGTTTTGTCCTATAAATAGTTCCTTCTCGAGTACTCCTTCTCCATCACATCATTCCACAACTCCAACTCCACTTTCCCGGCAGCGGCGCTGTTCAAGAACTCCAAGATCTCCGACGAAGTCCCTTCTTCACCAACTCCGAAGCCCTCGATCATCCTCCTCGTGACAAGATGGCCGTCAACTTCATCGTTCCTGAGGTCAGTTCTTCACTCCATCTCTTGTACTCTTCCTCACACCCCTGTTCATCCACAATCCATTTTACTGAATATTTCCCTTTTCTTTCTTCGTTTTTTTCTTTTACCTTCAGAACCATTAGGATTTGTCCAACAAAATTGTCATCCCCACTGATCAACCACACCTCCAATGCCTTGGCCTGTTAAGGGATCCAGATCCAACCGACCTCATTAACGCAGAAACCAACAGGATCCCTTTTAGAGCTGAGAACTTTTCTTTGGATCTGTGGAAGGATACTTTCCGTTCTTGGTCCAGCCCTACCGTGGGGTGGAAGGATTTGTTCTTGAGGGTCAGCAACTCAAATGAAGTCCCGTGGGGCGAGAGAAAGCTAGACCAATGCATTAGGTTGTCTATTGCCGATATGCATAGGAATGAATCACTACTGATAGCTGCATCATATTTCTGGTCAGACACGCTCAATGCTTTTGTCTTTGGCCACGGCCCTGCTTCTCCTACACTTGCCGATGTAGCCATGCTTACTGGCCTAGATGTATCCTCTGCCGATAGCACCCATTTCTTCGATACCAAACCCAAGGCCAAGGTAGAAACTCGTGCCATCGGCGGTTGGTCGGGGTACATCCAAAAATACAGCAAAACAGGCCCTGTCAACATAAAAGAGCAGACTTGCTTCCTGAACATGTGGTTAGATAAATTCGTGTTCTGCGGCTGATCGGCAGGACCAACTTCCGTCTACCTAGCAGCAGCAGAAAACCTAGCCAATGGTGGCCGATTCCCTCTCGGCCGATATCTGCTCGGGGCAGCCTACCACCTCCTTCACCAAGTAACCAGGAAACTCTTACTCGGCCAGTCTATCGGTAACTTGGGAAGTCCTTGGTGGTTCATCAACATGTGGCTTAGCCTCCACATGCACAAGCGCCTTGAGTTCAACCTCTTCGCACAGCGCTTTCCAAGGGATATAGCCGAGGACTATGTACTGGATGAAGAAGAATCAGCAACACGTCCTCCCCTAAACTTTGGTGAGGCTGTCATAGCTCTGCCTGGTACAGGATGTAATCCAGATCAGGTTAGTCGATTCTTCCAAACTTTGTACGAAGGTTTGGCCAGAGATGAGCGAGCATGGTTGGCCTATGACGACCCAGACACTATGTTCCCCCTGGTTTTCAACCCATTCAATGATGCTCTCGACAAGGATCACGAAGTGATGATGGCACTGGTCACTCCCCGAGCTATACCAGTGAATTTCTTTGGCAGTGGGAAAACCTCCCCTCAAACTTAAGAATTTTATAACCCATCGGCATTAGCTCGTCAATTAGCTTTCGGCCAGCTGCCGATTGCACTCTGTTACGCCGATGTGATAAAACCAAGGGAAACCATCACCAGCCTCCTTGAATGGATTCGAGTAGCCCAACTGCCGTCAAGTGCCGACACAGATGTAGATTTGTCAGTGTGGGTTCGAGCCGCCTTTATCACTCAGGCATACAAGCAATGGTGGGCAGAATGGAAGGAGCATCTGTTCTGCAAATCGGCCCTCTCGTACCGCGGTATGATCGATCCTGAGTACGAAGTCCCTGATGATGCTGTAAGTATCTTTGAACTGATGTTCCAATTCTCTCGATTTCACTTCCATCGGCGATTTACTTTTGTATCGTTTTATAGGTTGACAACACCCCTCCATCGGTCAGCAGGAGTGGCAAGCCGATTGACCTGTTTGCATCGGGTCCAATCTCTTCAATCGGCCACAACGCTCCTACTCTGGCCGCCATCGTGCATCGAGGCATACGCCTCAAAAAAGTCACCACCAGGAGGACTCAGACATCTCCATCGGTAGCTGCTTCCACCCTAGCACAAGCTTTTAAGGTAACTATCAAACCTTTTCATTCATACCAATTTTACTTTTGCATCTGCCGCACTGGTACTCACAAATTCTCCTTTCTGTATCAGCAAACCAGTGCATCGGCAAGGACCAAAGGTAAAGGTGCCGATGCCCCCCAGTCCAGCCAGCAAAAGAGAAAAGGTGCCAAGAGTACCAGGGCACAAACAAAGCTCCAGAAAGTGGCAACTCCCCCTCCTCCTCCGGTATCTCCAATTCCGGTAGAATCTTCTCCTTCTTCTCCAGAAGCCCAGATGCAACAAGTGCCATCTCCTCCTCCAATGCAAGAAGCACCAAAAGTGGAAGAACCCCAACTAGAAGAGTCTCAACCAGAAGTACCCCAGCCATCAGGAACATCGGCTGATGTGCATGAGCCAACTACCGATCCGGCAGGTTCCATTATAGCATCGGTGGTCTCTTCCATCCAGACAAGTACTGCTCTTCCTCAAGGTAACATACTTTTATAAAATTATCGCCGATGAACCTATTTTTCCCGCCTTATAACCATTTATGTTAATCTTTCAGCTGATATAGTTCCATCGGCAACTCTGGCCGATCAACCCATAGCTCCATCGGCATCTGCGAGTCAGAGGCGAGAGATCGCCCTAAAACAAGTAAGTTATCCATCCCCCTGCTTGCATTATTTGCCAACACCTGACTATAGAATAACTTGTTTTATTTCTTTTTCAGGAGCAGGATTCTCCTGACAGCCTGTTCTCTTTCGCCATCGACATCTTCGAAGACGAGGGTGAAGAAGCAAGCTCTTCTCATGTAGTCAGGATTACATCGGCAGAAGTCAGGGCAAAGCTGGAAGAATTATCGGCCCTCCTCCACCAAGACACAGCCCAGTTAGTCAATGATTCCGATCTGGCCAAGGCTTTATTCAAGACTCTAAGAGGCCAAATCCCTGCCGATGCCGAAGAAGATCTCTTTCAAGCAGCTCACCTAGAGAGCCGTCAACTGCAGTACCAAAGGGCTGCCCAGCGCCTTGCCGACAGAGCCGCTTAGACCCGACTTTCTGAGGAGATGATGAAAGAAAAGATCCTGACCGATGAGAAGCACAAGAACATCGGCACCTTGAAGTCCTCAGGAGACGTACTGAAGCAGAAGATCTCTGATCTATCAGCAAAAAGAGAAGCCCTGTTGGCAGAACTCAAGCAAGTGGAGGATGCCCTATCCCAAGCCCAACAGGAAGAGAGTCAACTACCAGAGACCATCAAACTCCTTGAGCAAGAGCGAAATGCCCATGGTCACAAAGCACTGCAGCTGAAGAAGAAGTTGAAGCCGATAGAAGGTTCTGCCGATGAGGACGTCAAAGAGATAGAAGCAGCCAACCAAATCCGCCTGCGTGCCATATCGGCCATCCAAGCGTTGCTAAACATGTGAGCCCTTCATCGGCAAGATACTCGCTTCTCTCTGCTTCCCAACCTTCTTGATATTTAGTCTAACCGATAGGACTGTTATCGGCATCTTTTGAAACATTAAGCCCGGTCCCAGATACATTTCAATCCAGCCGATAGGAGTGTTATCGGCATTTAAACTTTTATGCATCGATCCATATACTTGGGTAATACTTCTTTAGATATTTGCCATTTAATGCTCTGGGAAATTCAACTCCTTCAAGAGTTTCTAAAATGTAGGCATTGCCAGGAGCCGATCGACTTATCCGATAGGGACCCTCCCAATTGGGAGACCACTTCCCAAACTTTGAACTTTTAGTCCCGATCGGTAAGATCAACTTCCATACTAAGTCTCCATCGGCAAATTCTTTAGCCTTTACCTTCTTATCATACCATCTGGCAACTCTTTTCTTATATACTCATCAAAGCCCTCAGCCGATGCCCTGTTAGATCATCCAACTCGTCTGTCATCAAAGTAGCATAATCATCGGCAGCCAACTGATCTTGAAAAGACAATCACCTAGACCCAGCCTTAATCTCCCAAGGTAATACTGCATCATGCCCATACACCAATTGATAGGGTGAAACCTTGGTCGATCCATGACAAGCCATCCGGTATGACCATAAAGCCTCATTTAACAACGCGTGCCACCTTCTAGGATTTTCTTCAATCTTCCGTTTAATAAGCTTAATAATTCCTTTGTTAGACGCCTCGGCCTGCCCATTGGCTTGAGCATAGTAAGGAGAAGAATTCAACACTTTAATCCCCATACCGATTGCGAATTCATCAAACTACCCTGATGTAAACATAGTGCCTTGATCGGTAGTAATTGTTTGAGGAATCCCAAATCGGTAAATAATATGCTCTTTCACAAAATCAATCATATTGGCCGATGTGACTTTCTTCAAAGGAATAGCTTCAACCCACTTGGTGAAATAATCGATGGCAACTAGAATAAACTTATGCCCTTTGCTAGATGGTGGATAAATCTGGCCGATCAAATCGATAGCCCATCCTCGGAACGGCTAAGGCTTTATAATAGGATTCATAGCTGATGCAGGCACCCTTTGAATATTACCAAACTTTTAACATCCTTGACACCCTTTGAAATACTTAAAGCAATCTTCAAGTATAGTCGGCCAATAATATCCATTCCTCCTAATCATCCACTTCATCTTGAAAGCCGACTGATGTGCTCCACATACCCCTTCATGGATTTCTCCCATCAAACTTCTAGCCTCATCATCACCCAAGCATCGGAGAAGAATCCCATCAATAGTTCGGTAATACAATTCATTTTCGAGGAGCACATACTTGGTGGCTTAAAACCGAACTCGTCTTTCGACTTTCTTAGATGGATCTTTCAAATAATCAATGATTTCTTTTCTCCAATCATCGGCACCAATTGCTGATATTGCATTAATCATAGGCTGATATCCCGAGGCATGCTGAGCCAACCGATTGGCCTCTTCATTATGCAATCGAGGAACATGCTCTAATCGGAAATTTTTAAATTCCTTTAACAATCGCATACTCCTTTCGTAATAAGTTACGAGGACTTCGCTTCGGCATTCATAGCTCCCCGCCAATTGATTTATAACCAGCATAGAATCCCCGAAGACTTCAACAGCATCAGCATGAACTTCTCTCAATAACTCTAATCCTTTTATCAAAGCTTGATACTCAGCCTGATTATTCGTCGACGTGGCAACAATCGGCAAGGAAAACTCATATTTCCTTCCCCGAGGGGAAATCAATACTATGCCGATCCCTGCCCCCCGGTCACATGTGGATCCATCAAAGAAGAGCGTCCAAGGTACAATTTCCAAAGCCTCCACTTTACCGCAATGTTGAGTTACAAAATCGGCCATAACCTGTCCCTTAACTGCCTTAGCCGATTCATAACGCAGATCAAATTTTGACAGTGCCAAAATCCATTTACCGATCCTGCCACTCATAATCGGCATAGATAGCATGTACCGGACCACATCATCCTTGCAAATAACAGTGCATTCGGCCGATAGCAAGTAGTGTCTTAACTTGATACAAGAGAAATACAGGCACAAGCATAGTTTCTCAATAGCCGAATACCTGGTCTCAGCATCAATCAACCTCCTGCTTAAGTAATAAATTACACGCTCTTTCCCTTCAAATTCTTGAATTAAAGCCGAACCGATGACCATCCCATCGGTAGACAAATACAATCTGAAGGGTTTCCCTTGCTGGGGTGGAATTAGAACTGGAGGATTCACTAAATAATTCTTGATTTCGTCCAGAGCCAACTGCTGTTCTTTCCCCTAGACAAATTCTTGATCGGCTTTTAGTTTAAGAAGAGGATTGAAAGCACGAATTCTACCAGACAAATTATATATAAATCTCCTGATAAAATTTACCTTGCCGATCAAGGACTGGAGCTCAGTCTTGTTGGTAGGGGCAACTATTTTGTTGATAGCCTCAATAGATCTTCGACTGATTTCAATCCCCCTTTGATGCACCATGAAACCAAGAAACTGCCCTGCCGATACACCAAATGCACACTTATTGGGATTCATCTTCAATCCATGCTTCCTCGTGCATTCCAACACTTTTCGTAGATCGGCAAGATGCTTTGCGAAGTCTCCAGACTTAACCACTACATCATCAATATAAATTTCCACCAGCTTGCCGATGAACTCATGAAATATAAAATTCATGGCCCTTTGATAAGTAGCACCGGCATTCTTTAAGCCAAAGGTCATGACTATCCATTCAAACAACCCGACATGACCAGGACATCTGAATGCAGTTTTTGGAATATCCTCTTCTGCCATGAATATTTGATTGTATCCTGCATTGCCATCCATAAAGCTAATGATCCGATGCCCAGCTGCAGCATCAACTAGCAGATCGGATCCTGCATTGCCATCCATAAAGCTAATGATCCGATGCCCAGCTGCAACATCAACTAGCAGATCGGCAACCGGCATTGGGTAGCCATCCATCGGTGTAGCTTTGTTAAGATTCCTGAAATCAATGCAGACCCGAAGCTTCCTGTAACACCCTAGGTGTTTGTCACTTGCTAAGTACTAGGTTTGAGCTCAAACATGACAAGTTCAATGGTAATAAAAAGGTCAAAGTCAATCTATGAAAGTAAACCCCAACTTGGCTTGGTGGATGCAACCTTGCTTGCATATATGCCTTTTTAAAAGGTATGCTTTGATGATGCTAATGGAACCTTTTTCCATGTGTCTTATATCCAACCCAATCTATGTTGGTCTCTGGAAAAGTTTGGTGAAGTTTGGAATCAAGAAGTCACATGAAATGATAAGTTATATCCTTGTTGAAATGACTCTATTAAGGAAATGGAATCATGGGTCACCAACCAAACCTTGCAAACTTGCTCATATGACTCTAGATGAATTATACAACAAAAGTCATGAAGGGTTCATGTTGAGCTTATGTCAAGAAAATGCTTCAATTGGCCTAAAACCCTATTTGGAGCTTTATCACGATACTGCTTTGACCAAAGTGAAAGTTTGACTTCTGTTGGAGTTATGAGGTTTGACCCTGAATAAAAGTTGTAGTTTTGCTTCTGTGGAAGGAACTTCTTTCAAGAGTCAAGAACCATATCAGCTTGAACGTAGTTCAAACAGAGGCTCGAAGTTCGAATCAGCTGCTGTTTTTCAGCCCTGAGAAATAGTTCTAAGTCCCTAGAAGGACAGCAGTGAGTTAGCTCCTTCGTGACGTTCTATTATCCAAATTCATATAGTAACTCAATTGGATTCCTTAATATGAGTTGGAGTACTCTTCTTGATGAAAGCAATGGATCAAGTATCATTAAATTTGGAGTTCATTTGGATATCTAAAAGTAGCTCCCAAAACAACAAAAAGTTATTTTATTGCTAAACGGACATCGACCTGTTGCCATGCCGCGTTCTTGTGTTTTTGTTAAGCAACTCAAGTTGGTCCAAGAATAAAAGTGGTGGACAATTACTTGGAGAAGGTCATGTAAAAAGTTGCATCATGTTTGACATGGTTTGGACCATCAATTCTTGGTTTTGCTAATCACCGTCAATACGTTGACACTCGTGACTTGGCATTAAGTTATCTCCTAATCTGTTGGTCTAATGACTGAGCACCCTTAATCAAAGTTGGAGAGCAGGCCGAGGTGAGCAAACCTCCTTTTTGGTCAAAGGTCCAATTCGGCCGAGAATTGGCCCAAACTGGCGTCCCACCTTCTCTACTTCGCTGCCCGCCACGTGTTCGACGAAATGGCGAGGTGGCCGCCATGCACCAGAGCAAGCCCACCATTGCAGACGCGCGTCCAAGCTCCCCTGCAATGCCTCTGTGCCCTGCTGCCGATGTAGTGGAGCACCAGAGCATTCTCCCCATCCTCCTCCACTCCTCCAGCGCTATCCCCATCTCCCTCCCTCGCTCCCTGGCCGAGAACGCCATGGCTTCGCCTACTGCCGCCACTGGGCACTGCTGGGCAGGCCAGAGTTGCCGCGCGCGAGTTTGGGGTCGCCTTCGCCTCTCTGGTCGTCGCTGCGCCGCCGTGGTGCCCTCCCCTGCCGTGGTTGGCCATGGCCAGCGTTGCTGCTGTCTGGTTTCTTCTCCCAGGTGGAAGACAGAGGATCTCGGTTTCAAATAGAGTAAACCTCAGGGTTCCAGATGCGAACCACAGACTCATATGAATAGTGCATCTGGACTGCGGTTGATTTCGAGAAAGTCCAGGGTTCCCGAAGCAAAAGCGTTTTCCTTTATCTTTTCTTTATGCAGATTTCTGGATGAGCTTTGGAAATGCATAGTAATTCATAGAAAAGTCGTAAAATAGCAAATATGGACTTTTTGGAATCCTTATGAAATTCTCTATGCAGTAGATCTATAATATAGCATGGTTTAGTTGGGAGCCTTAGTCGTAAAAATAAATTTATGCAGTTCAGTTTTAATTGCTTGTTGTAATTGTCTTTTTCATAACCACTGTATTATTGCTCCAATAAATGTGAAAATATTGTGAAGTGCTTTTCATATGATATTTGATGTCTGGTAAAGGTTTCATGAATTTAGGACTGACAGATTAAGAGTTATGAAAATAAAAAATGCCCTGTGTTGCTTTGCTCCTATTCTGAGTAGATCTGCATGTTTGTATTGTTTGGCTCAGTTAATTTGTGAATCAAGCCTTAATGAAAATATATAAGTTATAGTACTTTTAATAAGCTTTCCAGAAAGGTAAATAGCACAATTTTTGGTTAAGTACATGTTTAGTTATAGTGGTTTAAAGCACTGTTCCAGTTTCTGTCTAAACCCAGATAGGATTGCATTGTTTGTAATGTAAGACCTTGTTAGTGGTAGATTTAGCTCTAGATGTTTATAACAAAGTTGTTCACAATTTCGTAAGATTTCTAGAAAGTACACAACAATAAATTATGGACATGTGAATCTCAAGTTATAGCTGTTTAATGTAGCATGACAGATTCTGTCTATGTTTTGGACAGAGATGCCTTCATGGGATTAATTGACCTTGTTAACTGTGGATTCATATTTATATGATAATAAGAAAGTTGTAGGGAACTTTATAAGCTTTCCAAAATTATAAGAATCATGTTTTCTGGAGGTCTACAACTCCAGTTATGCTGCTTTGAAGTGACAATCAGTTTTCTGTGTGTAATTGTACCTCTACTGTTTGGCAGCATGAGCAGTTTTGATTGTGCAACTAATTTCATGATATAAATGATGTTTCTTGTGCAACTTGTCTATATAAAATATGTAGATAATTTATTAACATATCTTGTGGTAAATTTGCATATCATTTGGCTAAGTGGTTTATGAGTTAAAGTAGTATGAATTTCATCCCTTGAAATGCTTGTTCTCTGGAAATTCCTGGACCAGATTTTATGGTCATGCATGTTTGACTTGGTTAACTTGTTAATCATGCTAATATGATTAAAGATGAATTGTAGATGATTTTATAATCTTTCCAGAATGTCCTATTTCATAGTTTTTGGAGCTGTGTAGCTCTAGTTATGAATTGTTTACTGAGTTGCTGCATGTATGTCCAAAACTGCTGAAAATGCATGAATGCTTGATTGCTTTACTTGTTGTGTGCAAACTGTGATTCATGTCTTTAATGGTGATTAAGTAATACACTTGTAACCCTGTAAAACTTGTGTCATTATTGATATGTTTGCTCTATATAATTGGTCGTGTGATGTTAGCTAAATAACTTTAGATGCCTATGTCTTGCATACTTTTATGTGATGCATGTTGTGTTACTATTCTTCATATTCATGCACTTGCATCTTGCATCTCATCTAGGTGC